>NW_010532219.1:0-11904 GCF_000687285.1 Phaethon lepturus | reverse complement strand
GGTCACCTGGTCATAGAAGGAGATCAGGTCATCATATCATCATATCAACCTGGCTTATAACAATGTTCTATAAACAGCGTAAGGAAAAAAACCCACACAAATGAATTGAGGAAAAATCTCAGGAAGTGCCCTTATTCAGAAAGAATATTAGTATTTCAGAAATCATTCAAAAAGCAGCCCTGGACAAACCAAAGATCTTTTATATCTATATGTAAAGGAAGACTTCACAGAAAATATTTTCATATTTTAAAATAATTCCTGTCTTACCATAAAATCTAATGCAAAGAACACTAGATCAGGTGAGTGCTGTTTCTGTTTGTGCTCTAAACAGTAAAGAGAATAATTTCACAGATCTGCAACATTTCTGGGTAAAACTTTACACCTCATAAATAAATTGCTAGAACTACTTGCAAAACCAAGTGCATGTTGCCTAATAAGTTTGCATGCGTAAAGTGTGATTTATTGTAGATATAGTTCAAACAGACTCAGTGAAAATTTTGCCTTATGAGTACTATTAATATAAAAAAAATTTATAGGCATTTCATAGTAGAACTCTTTATAAATACATTCGCCCAGGTTGTTCTGTTTCCATCCATTCTGCTCCCTTCGGGGTATTTGAGTAAGGTAAATTAAATAGAAACCTAATAGAACATAAGGGAAGGTTATAGAAAATATTCTTCACTTACTGTGAGCATAAAGTATAACAATTTTCCTGTTCAAAATTTTTCAACAAAAATTGTTCAACAAATTTTTAATGTAAAAATTGATTTCCTAATAGCAAAGTTTACTCAAAAGCCTTGCCCATCCCCTCTTAATCTAGAAATATGTTTGTCTAGCTCACAATTTTAAAAATTAAACTGATTTCTTCCATGTTTTTGAAAAGTTTGGTTTTAGACGTGCCAAATGTTTTTAACGTATCTCTGCAACAAATAAAGAAATAGGATGAAACTACAGATTTGGATTAACTTAGAGTCTCCTTTTAAGAGTTCATTTTGTGCAACCTGAGCTCCTAGGAAGGTTCTGCTTTTCAGAACAGCACTTCCTAAGCACTCAGCACCTTCCAGGTACCTTATTCTGAGGACTCAAAAGCCACAAGTCACTGCAAAAATACAGGCCAGTAACTGATTGTGGAAGAGTTTATCTCCAAGAAGTGTAAATAGAGATTCAGAGCTAATAACATTCTAGTTATGGTTGTAGTGATTTTAATGTAGGAAATATTAACATAAAAGTGATGTAGCAACAATTCTCTTTAGAATTCTTGTTTTAACTCTCAATATTATTTATAAAATTTCACATTTTTCATTTCAGATGACCCACAAATCTGTATAACATGCACTCAGAATTATTATATGTAAGTATAGCTGTATAGCTCTTCATCCCTTTTCTAAATCAAAAATGTGTGCGTCACTACACAGACCTGTGCTGTGTATGTTATCCCATTCCTTTTAAGTATTGCCTATCTGAGAACGGTAACTTTGGAAAAAGGCTTGGGAAATGCTGAAAAACTAACCAATCTCTCACTATCAAGGCCTTTTTAACCTTATGGACTGATGTGAATTTTACATATATGAAGAGAGAAATATGGAACAGAAAGAGTCTAAAAGTTAAACAGTGCCGCTGGATTTGGAACTAGTATGCTTTTAGTGTATCATGTCCACTTCTGGTATTTGCAGTTCAGTGGGCACACTTAAAAATGTAACGAGGTTAAGCAAAGGAAAAAATATAGTGATTAATTGAAAGTTTAACTTAGAGGGAAAATATGAATCCTACTGCTTTTCAAAGAGACAGTTAAGACATCTCTCTAAGAATTACCATAACAAAAGAAAATGTTGCTAAAAAAGCTATTCAATCTAGCCATAAACAATGGCATTGGATTATATATTTTTACAAGTGATGAGCTCTTTACAACCACAATATAGTAATTTTTAATTAAGCATACCTTTGTTTTTGTGCCTACATTTAAAAGAAAAAATCACATTAGTTATACTTAAGAACCTTGAGATTAGAAAACATGACTTGTTAATATTTGTCAGCTGAGTAAGTAACATAATCACAAATACACTTTGAATCCTTTGTTAGAGGAATAATCTCTGTTCACTAGGATGAGAATAGAACTTTACTATTACCCTACCTAGAAACACACAGAAAACAAGCTCATTGACCTCAGAAGAAACTTACTAATGATGTTCTATTTTATCTTACAGGTATAAGCAGCGTTGCTATAAATACTGCCCAGAAAATACCTACAGAGATGAAGGTTCTCTGCAATGTAGAGAGTGTCCTAGCAACTGTGATTGCTGTGACAAGGACAAGTGCGACTCGTGTAAGGAAGGCTTTTATCTCTCAGGTAACCAAAGTACCAAGTATTGCGTATATAAAAACATATTTTATGCTTTTTCTTTAGAGTCTGGACCCAACTTCTCAAATTCATAAATACCTTCTATGGCAGACAGTGGAGACTGAGGGGACTTGGCACTTTGCAGAATTAGGTGCTTTGCATTAACGCAAGGTGGATACATTAGCCAATGGTGCCATTTGGTTCAAAGGCTCCATATATCTGGCTCACAGAAAGACATGGAAATGTTTCCTTACTATTTGCAAATCTAGTTTTACTTTGACTTTCAGGTCCACATAAAGTAACGAGGCTCAAACACTCCGAAACGAGCTCAGTTAAAACCACTAAATTCCACGTCAGATTCACACAAGACTAGGAAGCTCTTAGTTTTATTATGAAGCCATAAATCTGGCAGATTTGGTTCAGGCCTGGTGCCATATATGAATCACAGGAAATCCTGAGGTTATGGTATTCTTGTGCATTGCCTGATGAAGGTGTCCAGTAGTGGAGTACAAAAGCATCACATTCATGGAAAACTATGGTCACAACTTCAGGTGATCTGGTGGTCTACATTTTTTTTAACTGAAATTAAAGGAAGCTCAAAAAGCTCAGCGTAACAACTTCTACGGGCTTTGCTGCAGTATGCCAACCCTTAAATTGAATCAGATTTACCTGAGTTTAGCTTTGTATTCACTAGAAACTAGAGATTCATCCAATCCTCAAAATTTGCATATATCTAACAATCTTAGGGAATTCTGGACTTAGATTATATATTGGGACAGTACAAAAATTGGGACGCAACGATAAAATTTTTATCCAGATTTGGACTTTCATAAGATTTTTATGTACCAAGATTTGGGATATGGATGGAAACTCATCTAGATACAAATTTAAATGAAGATTCATTTAAGTTTGTGAAGTTTCCATAAGTAACTGAGCTGAATTTAGGTTTCACACTGAAAAATTAGAGCTTATATATCTACAGAAAGTTTCGTGGGTTCTTATATACTGCTTCTCCCTTAAATCCTTTCTTGCTGGAAACAGAGAGATGCTGTAGGTGAGGTACCTTCTTGGCAGCATTGACAGGGGTCAGTAGACACCATGAAGTGAGGGTCTGTTTCTGTTGCAGGTGGCACTTGTGTAAGCGAGTGTGGAGATGGCTTCTTCACTGATGACATCTCTCGAGAATGTGAACCTTGCCACAGGAGCTGTGCAACGTGTGTTGGGTACAGCTACGAGAACTGTACTGGGTGCAGAAATAGTTTCCAGCTGTCTCATGGGCAGTGTCTGAATCCAAGAAATTCTCCACCCAATGGGAAGTTCTGGAGTGGTGAGTTGCAACAGATCCCTTGATCTTTTCTGTTTCTCTGAAGATTACTAAAAATTTTAGAAAGAGGATATCAGGACCTTGCAGCTTGAGTGAAACTGCACTTTTGTCACACTCATTGTCATTTTAAAAACATACTGACCAAAACCATTGATTTCACGGAGTGAATTTCATCTTTCTGCAAATAGTATAACATTTTAATAAAACTTAGGTGTTCCTTATCTGGGAGTTATCTTATCTGGATAGATAAAAGGTTACAAAATAAAGGATAAAAAGATTTTAAAAATGGAAAAGATAGAAGTTAGGTAATAGATTAAGTACTGTGAGTTCCTTATCTAAAATACTGGGGGCCTTACAGGCTATGTTTTAGACCGGCTTTGTGGCTATTCATTTCCTACACAGGTGGGAAAGTATTGTTGAGGAAGTGGAAAAGAATCAAATATGTGTCTGTGTGTGCAGCGTGTGTTTAAAAGCAAGCTCTCTTCCCTTCCCCCCGCAGTGTAGACCTGCACTGCTGTCTAAGGGACCAAACACAGGATGTAGAACTATATTCTGGAGTTCTTGTCCTACCTTGGTCATTTCCACAACCTTCACAAAATAATCAGTTCTGTTTTGGTTCCTTCATCTATAGCATGGGAAAAACAATTCTGTCTTCCAAAAAGAAATAAAGGATTTGGAAGGAAAATGCTTTTAAAATTTAAAGCTGTTGAAGTGAATTATTTGTATTAATTTTTAAAATTCTTTTCCTCCATTAAGCATCTTCAGATGCATCCCAGTACACTGTCATAGATTTCTTATTAAGAAAGTGTTAAATGAAAAGTGTATAGTAGAACACCTGTCATTCCCATTATGCCAGTTATATAAAGTACAATTGAATAGGTTATGTTACCAAATGAGGCAGTGCTAATGGCGAATTTATCACTCAGCACACAAATTAAAACTCATTTGCTATGAATATTCATTCTTTTTAAGTGAAACCTCTGCAGCACATGGAATCTCAATAGTTAGGATTGCAAGCGGCACTTTTAAATTATATGTACGCCATAGCCTCCAAAAAAGGGTAAAATTTCCTCTAGAGTTTCAATAGCTGCTTTGCTGATCACTGTAAACAAAGAGAAAAGTCAGTGTCATATAATTCTTTCACTGTCTTTATAGCTGTAAAGCATCAGCTCTCAGTTCCAGGAATAGTGTTCAACGAAAGAAGTGGGCCAATTAGAGGGGAAACAGTGAGGATTACCAGAAATCTAGGGGAAAAAATACTTACAATGAAAGGTTGAGATAAATGAGGGGCTTGGGACTAAATGAGAAAACGAAGAGGAGCACAATCACAAAGAAGAATGGAATAGAATCATAGAATCTTTGGGTTGGAAGGGACGTTTAAAGGCCACCTAGTCCAACCCCCCTGCAACGAGTAGGGACAGCTTCAACTACATCAGGTTGCTCAGAGCCCTGTCCAACCTGACCTTCAATGTTTCCAGGGATGGGGCATCTACCACCTCTCTGGGCAACCTGTGCCAGTGTTTCACCACCCTCAGTGCGAAAAATTTCTTCTTTCTACCTAGTCTGAATCTGCCCTCTTTTAGTTTAGTCTATTACCCCTTGGTCTCCATAAGGACAGTAAACGGGACTTAAAATGCAGAAAAGGAGTTTTAGATTTCACATTGGAAAAAAGGGTACTTTCAAATGGAGTAATGGAGTAATAGTAGAATATTTGAGGTTTTTGGATTTCCATCAGTAGGGGTCTTTAAGAACACACAAAAAGCTTTGACAAGGATGTTTACTGAGTGGAGCAAGAGGCTAGTTTACCTAAAATCCCTTCCAGCTTTATTTTTCTATCAAATACAAATTTTCTTCTGATTTCTATGTCTTTATTTTACTCAAACACATCAAAGAATGACTATCCTTAGATCTATATGACCTTGCATTAAAAATTAAAATATACTAACAAAGATTTTCAGAAAAAATATCGACCATTTCTATTCATTTCCTATCTACGGAAAAATGATGTATCAAAAGGAATAACATTTATTCACTTCAAAAAAAGATCAGAGAGACCTAAAAAGGCGAAATATTAATAGAAAATTTGTCTCCTCCATGCATTTCCTTGTGTTTCATCCATATGGGTAAGTATTTTTCTCCATTTGAGACTATCTACATCAGTGCCATGGAAGAAGCACATCTGTAGTTTGGTCTATCGGTTATCTATTTCTTATGCTGTCAGATGGGGTGACTCATTGTCAGCTTTTTTCTTTTGAGCAGGCACCTGATGCAGTTCTGTATATATCGGCATTGCTTTACAGGGGAAACTGTTTCTCTCCATCTTGTGTTCCTCTTTGCTTCCGGTAGTCAAAATATACCTTACTTAGGGGCATTTCAAACTGTAAGGTACATCTCTCTCAGAGCTCTACTGGCTTGAACATTAATGACTTACTCTGAAGTCACCAGGTTCCTGCTGCAGCTGGTGATGGGAGCCCAGGGAACCTGGCTGGAGGCTTTTCACCTCCTCTTGGATAGACTTGCTGTGATTCCCGCAGTGTGGCAGCAGCTGTGCCACGTAACTGCTGAGAAAGTGATATTGAACTTTGTGATATCTTGAGCCTTTTCTCACCAGGGTAGGCTTCCAAACAGTAGTAACCTTCAAGTCAAAAGTTTAATTAAGTTATCACTGTCTTTGTGGAAGTAACTCCCTGAATAACTACATTTATCAACAGTTAGTAAGGTTTCTTGCTCAGTTACTATAGGATCATCTGGTTCTCATAGCAGTCATTTTAATTTACTAATTAACAACAGAATCTAAATGGTTGATTTTTTTGGCTAGAATATCCCCCTTTCACTCATTTCTTTTGATGATGCATTCAAGAGGCAAATATCAGCTGAGCACAGATATCCACCCGTGCCCTTTATATTTGAAATTCTCATTCCATGCTGAAGATCCTTAACAAAAAATAAAGGATTCAGGCAAGGACCAAACCACATTTAACTGTAGCAATACATCACAGCAATAAGGCAGTTCCTAGTTAGAAACAGCAGTACATGTCACAATCCTGATAATGGTTTGAAATACATGGAAAATTTTAAAAGAAAAAAAGAGAAAGAAACAGTTTCACTATCTGTTACCATTATTTTCTTAATTTTCAAAAGCTTTCTGAAAACCCATAAAATTTAGGAGAGGCAGCCACTGTCTTTTATTGCTTTATTCAACAATGCTGTAGGATCAGAAAAAGAATGGACAAAATGAGAAGCTATCTGTGCTCCTTGAAACGTACTGCCAGTGAGGATTCTGGCTGGCATACCTGTACAGGAAAAATTCCCTGGGCCTGGAACAATGATCCCTCTCCAGATCTTAAGTATTTCTGTAGGGCCTCCTCTTTTCCATTATTTATTTTAAAGAAGATTATCGGTACAGAGAAAATACTTTTTCTCTCATAGATGGGTGCAAAGTCATGGCATCATTCCAAGTTCTTCACTGCTTCCTTTGGACAGATCTCCAAATATCTTACCCCAGTTTACTGTTTTTGTTTTTAGCTTGTTTATAGCTACTTTAATTTTCTCCAGGGTTATTTCTTCTTAGCAAAATATATGGATCTTCCATCTCATCTGTTGTTAAACTCAGTTTCTAAGGGTAGCCCATCATGCATTATGGGCGTGGTCCAAGAAGCTTGTCCATTCTGCAGGGCATATTAAAATACTTCCATGTTTGTTCACCAGCCTAGTGTGGGCAAGACAGTAGCTGAGATTTGTCTTTTGGCTCTCATCCTTTCTGCCTGTTTAGCAATATATGCTCCTTCCACTGTGTGGTCAATGTCCTCAACATATTTACACTGGTGCAGTACCATGGCAGAGCTGCCTCTGAGCTTCAGTGGCCTGAATTAAAGAATCTAATTAAAGAATACAAGCCAGACAATTATTAGTCCTCCCACTTTGGGGGATTGAGCTGGGCGTGGGGGCCAAGTATGAAATAAACAACCTCGCCCCTGTCATGGGAATGAAGATGAGATTGCACCAAGCTCATCTTCAGCACATGCCCGGCTCCAGAAATGCAGGAAGACAACACAACTAGAAAGATAGCCAAAATTTCCAAATCTGGTAGTTTGCATCAGCTTTTACCATGTTAGTCTTCTATTTACTCTTTTTCTTCAGAAATGTTACTAAGAGAGAGTTGAGGTATTAGACCTTAAACTGTGTTTACAAATAATGAAGCCATTTCTCCTTGGCTCTTCAGCCACCTGGATTCAGTGGGTTCCACTGTGGTTTTAGTGACTGTGTTGACGTACCATATAGGACAAAGTGAGTCTTGGTAAACAGAGACTGTTGTTTTGCTTGGTTCCAAGGCTAATATAACTTAAAGGGCTGCACATCAGACGCTGCCACAGAGAAACCAACACAGTCTGACTTTTTTTTTGCAATTTGAGATACTAGTCTAACTAGGTGAGGATTAAAACCTTTGTGAATGTGGAACACTCCTTTTTCCCATGTTTAAGCTTCCAATTCTATTTCTTACGCAAGGATAAATGATAGACCAGTCTTATGAATTTTTATGAGCAAACACTCCAACAAGAAAAATGTTCTATAAAAAGCAACTTTCTAAAGTGATATTTACTTTGAGGGTATACTCTGTGGGGCAAACAGTTCAACTCATACCAGGAATCATTAATAAGTCATATCCAGGTCTGAAATAATGAAACAGACCACGACTTGTTATCCATCACCCGCTGAAGTCACAGCCCAGATCGTGCATGGGAAAGGCGGGGAGGGGGGGGGGGGGGGGGGGGGGGAGAGAGATCAAGCTCTGTGTTTCTAGCGTGAAACATCTGTATTTTATCTCATGTACCAGATGATGAAATTACTTTGGAAGCCAGAAGACACACTAGTATAAGCTTGATTCACCAAGTGAATACACACACCCTTTCAACTGGATTAGACGTTTTGCAAGTTATGGTCAGGTCTTCATTTTGCCTGTTCACTGTAAATACCACACCCTAAAAACTCATTCATTCCTCGGTTACACGGTTTAGTCTACCACATTCTTCTGAAAAGTACAAAAAGAAAAAAATGGATATGGAATGAGGTCTGTTCCTGATGCAAATTCAAGACAGAATATGTGCTTCTTTACATGCAGATAATATATGCTGTAGTAAATTACACAGCTAAATAGCAGCTGGTTCTGTTTACTATTACATACCAACCCCAATAATAAGAGCAACCTCCCACAAACAGCCATTGACCAACTTCATCCATTTTGACTATTTTCCTTTTCCTAAAAACAGAGTTGAAGAAAACAGTAAAAATGTACTGGTTGAGGGAAAACAATCATTCAGGCTTTAAAAGGATTATTTAAAAGGACATTAATGTAGCCATGCAGATATACATATAAGGGTCTCAGAATATGGAAGGGAAAAAAGAAAGGAATGGTGTGGGCAGAAGACAGTAGAGAAAGCAGCAGCAGGAGAGAATGGGTCATAATCTTCCAAATGTGAAAATGTTACGACATTTAGAGTGCAGAATTAAAGCATCATGGGAAGACTTAGAAGACCTTTTTAAGCATCATCCATATGTGAAATTTAAGGTTGCTAGAGGCAAGCAAAAATGAGTCATTACCCCATATGTTCTTAGGCATGCCAATTTCATGTTCTAGCTATTTGTTTGTAAAGTAATACCATGGCTGTTACAAGATAACTAGATTGGGAATTAATGGTTATTGCGGACTGTGATTTACTTCTCAGCACTCCTATAGATTCCTTAAATTTACAGTTCACATAAGTCTCCAAAATGGGATAGGTATAGTATTTTATTACACTTGTATATTGTTTTCATTATGTTTTACCGTGTCTATGTAATTGTAATTACCTCATGGAGATACGTAACCTGGTTTTGTGTTTTTATTCATGACTCTATCAGTTTTACAAGGCCAGTGCCATGCGCAGAATGAAATCTAACAAGCTAAGTAGCATCTCAATGGGATCGCATTCAAATCACATCTCACTACACAGTGTAAAAGCTAGACAGGTCACCTCCTAAAAGGAATATGCTTGCAGTTACAAACAGCCATAGCAGTTCATTTCTTTCTGCATTCCTCACTGAAGCAATTGTGCCATGGTCCAACAATAAAATATACTGTAAAAATACTGTCCTTGTAGAATTCAATGTCTGTTTAACTAGAAGGTAAGGGTATTACAAATTACACAGGGAGCTACTCTGATAGCAACTTAAAAGTACAAGCTTTTAAGTCCCCCTTCTACTCATAGAAGAACGTGAATAAATAAGATTTAAAAGTAAGAAGACAAACGATCTTTTATCCCTCTGAACACTTACTGCTTACACCACCTGGCATACAGATCCATTGTCCATAAGGAGCGGGTAGAGAGAGCAAGATGGACAGCACAAAAAGGATGAGTATATACTAGTAGGAACTCTTATAATGCAACTGCAGGTTTAAATGAAATTAAGGAGGCACCATAAGGTACTTCAGATGCTATTATATTTAAAGGCATGTCTCTTGAGATATGGAGATATCTCTGCTCATATGCCCTCAGGTTTTTTAGAGGATTTTGTGGTCATTTTTTTTAACCAATGTTACATTTTCCAGAGCAAGTGGTGAGAATGGGAGGAGGACCACATTGCTTTCCACACAGACGTGTGGAAATATTTTTTGAGGACTCATTTAATCTTTCTCTAAAATCAGACTGAAAAATTCTGGGAGCTCAAAGTAATATCTCTTAAGTAAAAAGAAAGGAAATATAGGGCATTTTGTTAAATGCACCTAGAATTTCATTCATTTTTTCCCTTAATGCAGTTTCAGGTCACAGTTAAACTCTTACAGTACTAAGTTTCAAGAAACCCCACCATTGTTTTATTCATGTTGCACAAGCCCAAATAAGAAAAGAAAATAGAAAAAAAATATATTTTTCAGTCTTTCCCCACCCTTCCAGTTGATACTCCCTTGAATAGACTAAATGGGGAAGAGCACTATGGTAGCTTCAGAGCTGCAGTAAACCTTAGCTCAAGAAATGGCACAGTGTGATTCAGTTTCTCAGTTTCTAGAAAGGAATAGGAGACATTGAGCTGGGTGTATGTCAAAGTTGTTACTCAGTCTGAAAAGACACAAGAATCAATGTGACATTGAGTCAGATTCTGGCCTGAATAGAGTTTAAATAGAAGGCGTTTTTTCGGCGGGGGGGAGACAGAAAAAAAACCCACACACACACACAAAACAAGAAAGAATCCAAGTATAAGGATTAAAACAGCTCAGTAGGTCTGAGAAGGTCATACCTTTTGGCCTTTAAAAAAAGAAGAGCAGAACAGTATAATAATAGAATACAGTATTTTTTTCAGAGTCAGTGTCCCACTTTTAGAATATGGGTGGTTTACAACTCTACATTAAGACAATGGCTTCTACATTTACAAGTTTCATTTCCAACCGTAAGAGCTACGGAATTAAATTTTAAAGGAAACCTTGTTGGATCCTCAAGTACAGAATGTCATCCTCTAGGGGAAAGCAAAATACAACCCAACAGCTAAAACCAGTCATTTCCAAGCTTTCCATTTATCATCAGTCCAAAGACTAGGGAAATATATGACCATTTTTCAGCTTTATAAGACTATTCTTTGGAAAGCTCTGATTACATTATTGGAAGTAGTGTGCACAGGTTTCCATAAACAAATCTTTTGCATCACTTTTGCCCATTTGGGGAACTCTTTGCTATGCAAGAAAATTACATTTAAAAACTTGACATTATTCTAAACATGTGTTGGGGGGGGCTGTTAGTAAATGAAAGCCTATTTCCAGTCAGTAAGACTTGTTTTAACTCTCCTGAATTTTTTTTAAAATAAAATGCAATTGTTCTTCTGTAAATACTGAAGTTGAGGTATTTAAGCGCTTGTATTTGACTAGCAGGCTAAAGGTTTTCTCCCTTGCCAACTATCAGAGCCCAATTGCTTGTGTACATTCCCCTCTGGTGGTGACTAGCACATATTACGGGAAACAACACATGCTACTAAAGGGGCAGGGATTAAATGGAAATAAAAAGTATTTCACTGAAAAAGAGCTTTATTTTTAATTGTAAGGCTTGAAACGTTTTTGAAACAATGAGCTCGTTTAAAAGTTCTTCAGTGGTAGTTAACAACTTCTCTGCTTAACCCTACCTTCCTGCTATTTATTTTACTATTACACTAACTCTCTTGCCAGGATCGAGGTCCTTCTCCCCTGGCAACATATACTTCAGTAATATTTCTGGCTTGCTTC
>NW_010532218.1:0-5131 GCF_000687285.1 Phaethon lepturus | reverse complement strand
TATATATATAATTTAAATCTTCGTTCCCCTCGAAAGCTAAGAGATGTCTGTTATTCGCACGTTGTGCAGAGAAGCCAGCTCGATATTAACTTAAGAAAGGTAACTCCAGCACTGCTGGTGATGTTCATTTGCAATTCCTACACACTGGCTATTATGTGCAGTGAACTAATCCTGCCTTGCCTTGGAAACAGAGCTTCCACTTAGCTCACTGCACTCCTCAGATTTCCTTTATAAAAGAGCTTGTTGTTTTCCTGGGATTTTATGATTAATATTGCATAGAGATATGAATGCTCCCAACACGTGTGTTGAGCTTTCCTCCTTTTCTGCTTTTTCTGGCCTTTTGTCTCCTGAACTTTCGGGGTCCTGCCGTGCTCCCCTTGCCGTGGGACAGGAAAGCTGGGAGCACCCACGTTTCTTTCCTCCTCCCTGTTGCAGCTGCCGGGGTTGAATACTAGACCATAGGCGCTGTGTAATGGCCAACCCTCTCACACCCTGTGTGGGTGTCCGGCCGCAGAGGACCGCCGAGGTTTAATTGCATCCATCTGCTGGCATTTGCTGGAAGGATGAGCGATATGGGCCATGCTTCACACCAGGGAATTCGTCCCTGGGAGAACTGCTTCTTCTCGCAGCCAGCCACTAAGTCGAGCAAAATTCTGTCTGGCTTGTCTCCTTAAAGTCTTGAAATCATGACCCCGCTGAAACGAAGTGAGTCCTTGTCTCTGCGACCCCTTGCAAGCCAAGACTGGCCCCTCCAATAAAAGAAAACTCAGCGGCCGGTGCAAACAGTCCCCCGCTCATCCACCCACATGCACCCAGAGCACGAAGTGCACCCGGGAGGCAGGGAGCAACCCCGCAGATCTGGACCGGGACAGACCTTGTTTACTCCGGGCCTGAGAGGCTGGAGCATCTGATGGCCGCTAATAAATCGCGTTTAAAGCGTTTATTGACATTATGGCAATACAGCGCACAGTCAAAAACAATGTCAGAAGTTACAGACTCGGCCACCGCAGCCTTCTCCACCAACCCCGAAGAAGAAGCCTGAGATCTGTACGAAGTCACCCAAGGAATTAAATAACGTTTGCAATTTTAGTGGGTTTTGGTTTATGTCATCCCGTCTCTCCCACTTCGCCCCCGATCCCATCCCCTATCCCGGGGCAGATCTTATTCCCTAGATCGTACGGCAATTATCGAAGAGCCTAACCTCCTGGCTTAACCTCGGACATCTGCCTGGGAGATTTTGGGACTGATTACTTTGTAAAGTACTGTCCTGCGAGCCGTCTTGGATCCCGATTTCGCGGCAGCATCTCGGAGCGGTCCGGTGGCGCCTCTGCCTCTCGTCTGGGCTCTAGCGGGTTTGACAAACGCAGCCTCCCCTTCTCCCGAGGAGATGATGGACTCGTGTTTACACTCCAGACAGCCACTAACTTCTCCGATCTCTCCCTCCCAACCCCCACTGCCTTCCCCCTCCGACCCCAAGCCCCCCCATCCATTTTTCTTTTTGGTTCTAGCGAACAAAAAAACGGCATTTGGTGCCAGCACACTGTCCTGTTCTGTTTTTGCATCATGACCACGCAGACCTCATTCATCACGGATCCTTCTCCTGGACAGTTCCCCACTTTGGCTGTCAGGCGTTTCTCGTCACGTCACCTTCTTCCTCCACAGATACCTAATCAGGGAGAGAGCACATCCCAGGCACAGCCGCAGGCAAGAAAGCCCACCCCACCACCACCACCCCCCCGTTCTCCCTGCGACCGCCCTTCAGGCCTCATCGCTTGGTTTTCCCAGGGCTCAGAAAACATAGGAACAGAGAAAAGGACCCACCTCTGCAGGACCTGGTGCTCACGCAGCTTCCCCGGGTCCCAAGCTAAGGGTTACCGATTTACTGATGAATTTCCCCGATCACGCCACAATAGCCCCAGACACCTTGCTGAACGGACTGTTCACATCAGTCGCTGCCAAAATACTTGCAAGGCTGAGGAACGATGCTGCTGAGATAGTTATCAGCGTCTGAAGGCAGACTAGGAAATCTTGAGCGGCTGGGGAGCAAGGATACACCAAGGACAGTATTTCAGGGGGTCCTAACAAAGCCCCAGTAGATCGCCATTTTTCTCAGAAGAAAGGTAGAGATATGAGGGCATCTGTTTAACCCTTTTATTAGTATTTTAAAAAGCAAGAAATAAGGTACAATCTTTAAATGACGGTTCATGATTCATACAACTGGTAGCTTTTCAACTATCAGCTACTGCAAGATGTGCACGTAGCATAAAAAAACAAACAAACAAAAAAAAAACCAAAAAAAAAAAAACCAACAGGAACTATAGACCCAAACTCCCGTGAGTCACAGTGTTCAGTAAGTAACTAGGTTCAACTCTGCGTGTCTATGTGTGTTTGTATTTCCGTTGTCAAAGAATAAGGGTGTATGTTCTTCACATGTTAGATTTGCAATTTCATGTTGATTTCGATATTCCCTAACGACCCATCCCACAGAGGTGTCTAAAAGCACCTACAGATTATCTCCCATTTCTCTACTACTCTAATGTGACACACCTACCTACATTTTAGGGGTACATCATTTGAGACAGATTTACAGTTCAACCCTCTCGGCAGACAGGAGGAAAGATCTGCGTGGAATATAAATTCCAGAATGTAATTCTTTCTCAAACAAATAATCTGCTCCCTTTCAAATATAATTAATGTTTTGATAGTGCATTTCTTGTGAGAGAGAGACACAAAAACAGAGGCAACCTCTTGGATCTCTGTTTGTATATTTGCAACAGGAATTTACAGTACCTATCTTGTGAATGTGACAGATAGAGTGTTTTAAACATTTAGAAGTTTATTTATTAGCAGAACTACAGCAGGAAAGTGATAGGTCTTTGCTATCCACCAGACCCATTTTATGCACGTTTTTGTTGCAAAGGAAATTGCAGTTGCAGGAGGAGGGCATTAGTCTTTCATTGGGATGAGAAATGTTTCCTAGCTCTCAGGATGCAGCCTTCTGTCCTGTTGTGCTTGGGAGGCACATGTCCTTGCGCTTTGTCTTTCAGTCTCCTCTATCTTTCCTCCGTGGGGCTGAGCCTTTTTTCGCCCGCAGGGAGTTAAGGAAAACAGTGGGAACAACATTTCGCTTTTGACAGTCTTCAGCGTTCAGACTGGTCCGGGCAACGATGTGTTTCAAGTCACAGAGTCTGAACAAAGCCATGTTTGAAAATGCCCAGAACATTTGTCAGATGCTTGTTAAATACTGTTATATGATCATATGGCTCATTAGTTATAGATCCGCTAACAAATCTGAGTTATCTTTTTTTTTTTTGTCCCTTCTCCCCCTCTCTCCCTCTCTTTTCCTCTCTCTCTCTCTTCCCTTTCTAACACCGGTTTCAGAGGAAGGTACGCAACTGTGACCCTGCCGCGCTTAGGGACACGGAACTGAACGTTTTTCATTCTGAATGCCTGCATCATTCCTAAAGCACAAGACAAAATTGCCTTGTGTGAAAAAAACTGTATGGTTTAACTCCAAATGCTACAAACGCTGGAGATCAGCTTGAGACCAAAGCTATCTGGGTACTCCTACCAGTTCATGAATGGCCAGATACAACTTACACCAGTATCAAAAGTAAATTTCCCATTCGTATCACTGGAAGCTGCATTGGGTCCCAATTAAGTCTATAGCAATACATTTTGGCATGTCGTTTATTTTCCAATGTTGTATTATTTTTGAAAATCTGAGTATTAAACGAAACCGCACTATGGAGAAATTTTAAAAAGCATTGTTTTCCAGCTCGCGTTGCCTTGCCTCGCTTTGCTCAAACCACTGTTTCCGAAGAAAGAGAGGACATATCTGAAAATTGCTTTTGACAGAGAGAATCAGACCTGTAGCCCGTCTGGAAATCTTTAGCAACAATAGACATCAGTAACATGCGTCATTAAATAATCATTAACCCTGAAAAATAATCAGCTGACTTAAAGGAGTGGGGTTTGCATTTTCAAAATAGTGCAAGGCCCTCTAGTTGTAAAGGAAACGAACCTGGCTATTCTGATGGCAGGCTTTCATTAAAAAAAAAAAAAAGTATTAAAGAAACCCAAATTTCCAAATTTTTTCTCACGGATTTATAGTCTCTGGATAGATTGCTGCAGACTCAGAGAGTGTTACTTTCCTACACAGGAGTAAGATAACTTGGATTTGGAGTGCGCAATATCGTAATCCCCTTTTAATTTTATCATATGTGTTCTCTGGGTTTATCTTTCTAGAAAGAAAATTGTCTTGGAAACACCTGGACACTATGCCAGAGATAACCTTAGTTCAATACAAAGTTACCAACCTCAGTCATTGAGATCCAATTAATTCGATGTTTGCCTCCAGTGATCTGTGAAAAAAACATACGGGGGGGGACACACACAAAAAAGGCAAATATTTACCGCATTGATCTCATAATATCTAGGCAAATGTCAAATACATACTTTTCAACTAATTTATTTTAAAAAATAAAAAATAATAGAAAGAATTTCGGTACCTTTGTGATATGCAACTGGTCTTTTTTTCGTCAAAGGCTAACATTAGGGAAGATCGCACTTACGTTCAGAAAATATTGTTATTTTTCTTAATGGGGAAAATTGGACTCCCGCGACTTAGATCTGTGGTTTTTAAAACTGGGATGGAAATTGGAATGACACCACTTTGCACTTTAACAATCGGATTTCGTCAGGGTACAAGTTGTTTGTTTAACCCGACAGCTCCGTGCACCCCGTCGCACGCTTTTACACACTCATTAAAACGATTATTCACGACCTGTCGAGTGTTTTCTCGTTCATTCACAGGAAAGACTTAGCGCTCTAAGATTCAAGCGCATACGGTCAGCTATACCACGGGCCGAGGGGAGAGATTACTTATCTCTGTGATCATCTGATGCGAGGCCGCCTTATCTCTACAGGTTGTAAAGCAGCAGTTGCTGGAGGTAAAAGAAGAAAAAAGAAGAAGAAAAAAAAATCTCTACCCCACCACCCCGGTAAAACTTGCCGAAAGCAGAAGACAAGGAAGAAATGAAGAGCGCTCCCCGTCGCGAAGAAGGGCTTGACACTTGCTCAGCACCGCACGCAGGTCCCGCTCCCGCTTCCCAACCTGTAGCTCGGGCTC
>NW_010532217.1:4023-26312 GCF_000687285.1 Phaethon lepturus | reverse complement strand
AGCTCCCCCCTCCTTTCGCCTGTGTTGTGAGCAGGACGAGCGCTGTACCTCAGAAACAGCACGACGACACCACCTATATGCTAGCTATACCTATATCCCGTATTTGCGCGTCGAGTTGCTTTTGTGAGCAGAGCTGAGTTAGATCCTTTGTTGAAAGTAGGAGCGATTAGGCTACTTGTACATAGGCAGTAATAACACTTAAATACACCTGCTACTTTTGAGATCGTGGGTGTGATGTCTCCCACACCGTATGCCATTACTGCTCGTCTTCTAACTCTGTTTATGATCTATTTA
This sequence comes from Phaethon lepturus, assembly GCF_000687285.1. Classification (NCBI taxonomy): domain Eukaryota; kingdom Metazoa; phylum Chordata; class Aves; order Phaethontiformes; family Phaethontidae; genus Phaethon; species Phaethon lepturus. The sequence continues at coordinate 26,018 of NW_010532217.1, read as the reverse complement.
TGATGTAAACGAGATCAAAACTGAAAGGTTTGATTTTGGAGAAATAAGAAGAAACCCGAATTAATTGTGGTGAGCGCCAGAGCAGGTTTGAAAGGGTTACACACCAAACTTCGGCCCCTCTACGCCAGCAGGAGCGTGGGTTCTAATATTCAAGTTGCCTTTGCTGGTTTCCCGTTGAAGTTTCTGACACAGCAAAAAAACCCCACCTCAGATCAGAGCCTTGGCAAGAAGGGGGGGGCGTGTTTCGAGCCGGTGCCTCGGTGCATCTCATGGCCCGACCTTTCTTTCAAGTAGTAAGGGTCTGGTTTTACCCTTTTAATTTCAGGTTTTCCAGGTAGTGTGAATTTATGTACTCCCCTCCCCCCCCAAAAAAACCCAAAACCAACAACCAAACCAAAACAATGAAACAAATGAAACATGTCGTTATGCTCTCAGTTTTTTTTTCTTTAGAATTTTGAAAATTCTTGCCTTTAAACTGTTTATGTTCAAATGGTGAGCCTGAACCATTTTTGAAACAGCTGTCTGTTGGTTTGTGGGGGAGACATGAGGGCAGATTTTTCAGGTTAGGAGAGCTGTGCATCCCATTGCCTCTCCTCTGCAAGGGGGGCTTGCCGTACACACATGGCTGGCGCTAACAGGAGAGCTGTTTTCCTATCCAAGTGTGTCCACCTCTGAGATGCGATTACAGTGATATACCTAGACTTCACATTGCAACATAGAGATGTTCCAGTCAGTTTTCAGCAAGCTTGAGTAATGGCAGCAACATATCTGTGACAGTGCAAATCATCCTATCATCCTGTGGGCTGATGTGTCTTGCTGCTTAGCAGATCAAGCTAAATCCTGAGAAGTGGCCATACTGCCTCCTCTTGGTATGGTTGTGTTCTGTTTGAAGGCTATAGTGGAGGCTTATTTTAAGCTGTCTTGAAAAATATTGGTGGAATTTGGTGTCCAGCAACTGAGCTGGCAAAATTTGGCATCAGAACTGAGCTAGATCAAAAATGTCTCCTGTGAAAGGTTTAACAGTAGCAGAGGAAGGGTTGGCTTGCATTGGCATTACCAGAGCCTTCAGACACGATTATCTGCAAGTGACTTGCTGGCACTATCTGCATAGAAAGCATAAACTCATCAGACTTTAGAGGTGTAGAGAACTGGGAAAAATGGAGGCTAAAATACTGGGCTTTCTGAATAGTTGATGTATTATTTAAACACTATCACAATGATGATATTTTATAGACCTATCTTTAAAGTAGTTGTGGTACTCAATTACAGGAACTCTGACGGTTAAAGCACAAGTTATTTCAGTAGAGTCAGGGGATCTGTTTGAAAAATAGCCCGCAATGTGCATATCATATGCTAGCAAGAGAACTGTTATTTCAGAAAATTTTGTTGTGATTTCTTAGTAGTAGTTACACACTCAGTATATTGCTTTTTTATATTCTGGGGTCATAAGTGAGATGTTGAATTCCTCCTGTTTGTTGATTATCTATCTCATTTCATTCAGGAAAAGTCTGGCAAACCATATGTAGAAGAGAGTGCATTTGAAGCACTGGAAAAAGACTTCCAAGATGTCATCAATCTACTTAAGGGAGATAAAACTCTGGAAAAATTCCGAATAGAGTATGAGAAGCTCCATGCTGTTATGAAGAAGTCTCATGAAAATGAAAAGCGTCTCATGGAGAAATGCAGGGAGCTGAATGCTGAGCTTGTGGTGAATTCATCTAAAGTAGCTGCACTCACAGAACTCTCTAAAGATGATCGGGGAACTATATCGTCATTGAAGACGGTAAAGTTTTGAATAGAATTAAATAAGATCTGAAATTGTTAGTGAAAAACATGGCAATAAGAAAAGCATCTACAAGAATACTTTATTGTATGTAGAGAACCAGCTGGAGGACTAAATATAGAGCTGGCATCCCCAGTTCAACCTCTGCTTTGCTACCCACTGCTTTGTTTCCTCAGCCCAGTATTTTTATAAGTCCCAGTGAAATTCTGTGTTTATTTGCACTAAACCAGCTCCATCAGCTTTCAAGTACTTACTAACAGTTTTTGTTTAAGTTTTCCCTCTGTAAAATAGCACATTTTCCACTTAATATACAGTTTTTGATTAATTAATATTTTTGAAGGGCTGCTTGGTTATTAACTAATGCCAGAACATTAAAAAATATACTTACTTGCTGAAATATGGATTGTAGACCAGAGAAGTGTCATCAACTCATATAAATAAATGTTTCACAGTGTTTTTGAAAAGGAATCCTATATAGCATTTCAATGTAATTTTAGCAATTTAATCTGATGTGTTCTTTTTTATTATTCATTTGAACTCTGTGAAATCAAAGTGCTTGAGACTCACTAAAAACGGTCGATGTTTGTAGCCTTACAGTGAGGTTTGACTAGCAGAAACCGAAAGCTGCCAAATGATCAGAAGACTGCATTTTGAACTTTTGTCCTTCTGATGGTTTAAAAGCTTAGGCTGTGGTACCTAGACAGGCTTTAATTTAGCATTTAGTTGAGAAACCTCCATGCCTTACAGTAAAGGGTGTTGTTCCAGTAAAATAAATTCAGTGTAACAATCCAGAATGATCTATGAGCACTACAGAAACAGATGTTCTTTGAAATGAAGTTTCTTGTCCTCAGAATTATGAAGAAGATAGATACAATCAGAGTAAATATAAATAGCAGTGCTGTCATGCTATGGCTGCAGCTTGCAAGCCCGTGAACACTGCTCAAAGCATCCTCAAGGAGGAGGAAAACTGGGTAGAGAATTTTGTTGATTTTCACTGCTGCTAATCAAAACCTGGTAGATGGGTGTCAGAAACCGTAATGGTCCTGAGCATTTTCTTTCTGTTATTGCATGGAAGTACTCTGAGCATGAACTGTAGCAGAGGCATTACTTCAAGGTGTTCTCAAGCCAAGGAGACATTGTCTTAGTAATGACATAAAACTGAGGTGTGGAAGCGTAGGAAAAATAAGAGCCTTTCCAATTTCAGCAGCTAATTTGAAGCTCAGGCAAGATATGGCTTAACAATACCACCTACTATTGAACCAGCTAAGAGATTTTGTAGTGAAAAAGCTGCTTGACTGTATGATCCTCTTGGAAATGACGTGCAATGCACGACATGTGGCATTTCAATTTGACTGGTGTGCTGTGGGCCAAGTAAACAGCACCGATACTTTTTTGGTTTAGTTATGAGAATTAGTCTTTCCCTTAAGTGTTCAGGAATTATTTGGATATTGTTTAAAATGTTCATGTCATGTTTTGGGGTTTTGTTTGGTATACCCTTCATATTTCATGTTATTTTCCTTTCTGAGGGGAAGTTCCATTACAACTGTAGTATTTCACTACAATTTTACTAACATTCAAAAAATGTGTTTCACAAGTGCCTAAGACAAGTGTTAAGGAAAGTTCAAGTGCTAAAATAGTTGATATTCTTCAGTGCTAAATTAAAAAATCTGTTCCACTGTTTAATTATTTACAAATGGTAGGAGAATCCTGGCGGGGCTGTTCCTGTAAAAATAGTATAGTTGCTTCAAATTAAGACCCTAAATCTTGGTGACTTGATGGGTCATCAGGGTAACAGGTGTACAGCCTTCCTCTTCTAGGTCATTGTTTCATATACAAATAGAAGTTGCAGAGGCAAAATTTTTCTCCCTGTGAAGCCTGGTTGTAATAAGTAGGATTTGTTTAGGGACAGGGGTAAACTACACAGGTCAGTGGCTGGTAGGACCCAGGTCAATAATAATCAATAGCTGTTAACTCTCTGATGGTCATTCAGTGTTCTGTTTTGTAGTTTTAATAAACCAGACATAATAGTCTGCTGTTTCCAGTGATATGAAAGGAGCAAAGGGCCAAGCTGGACACCAAGGGAATACAATTATCCGTTTCATTGATAGGGTTCCTAATCCACAAGGCTGCACTGGAAGAATGCTGGAAGGGGAATTTATAGGAGCTTTTACTGCCAAGTTTACTGCCAAGTTTACTTACCAAGTTTTCAATTTCCAGGAGTATCAATCCAATATACTAAGAAAGCATTTCAGTAATTCTCAGTTTCTGAGCAGTGAAACTGATGTGATTTGCGGTATTTCATGAAAATAAAGTAAGGCATTCACACTTCATGAATTCTGCTTCACAGTTTTCAGAATTCCAGTACTTCTCCAGAAATTTTTGAATTATTCTAACTGCAGACATACGGTGTACTTCCATCTTTAATTACACAACAGAATGCAATGCATGTTACCTACCTAACCGTGTACTGCAATTATCCCGTGATGCCGACACACTCCATTCTTTCAGTTCCCATCTCCACTGAGTAATAACATGAACGTTTTTTCAACAAAGACTTCCACCATTAAAAATTTCCTGCTCTTTACTTTTGATGTTAAAGGAAGCAATCTGTTGATCCACTATTCAAAGTAAAAGACACAACCAAGAAATGACTACAATGAAGCCCAGTTTTGCTGATGCTGAAGTCTGTAGCAAATTCTTATTTAGATTTTGCTTATTAATGGGGCCATCATGTGTCGCTGCTAACCTTACTGATGAAAATTTGGTTTATTAATGCAAATTCAATAAAATTGTTTTTACACATTCAAAGCAAGATAAAATTCAAAAAGCACAGCTTAGGGTGACCTGAAATCACTGCTTATCTGAATGGCCTTATTGACTTCAGGGGATCACTTTTAAAATACTCACCAGAACAAAATACTCACTGAAGCCAGTAAGACCTCTCAGAGGGCATATTGATTTTATTCACCGGTTCTATCCCCCAAAACTCCAATTGTAACAATTTAATCCACCATTTTTAATCACAGTCTAATCAGCCACCAGGAAGCTTTGATTTAAATAATCAGCTTTAATCTTATTTTCCATTTGCATTTTTCTAGAGAAAGGTTGGCTGCCTCTTATTGGTTGGCAAATGTGAAACATGTTTATTCACGTTTATATTTTATGGTTTTCTGCCAATCAAGATGATACACTATGTCTTCATACCATTATTTCAGCCTAGCATGCATTTATTTAAATTTCATAACTGAACATTTTTATGTAGGTTAATAATGAATGAAAAATTTATTATTTACTAGATGATATGTAATACTTTTTTTTTGTGATCATTGCTGCATTTGAATGGAATTTAGAACTCAAAATGTATAGAATGTAAAAATTGACTTTAATATTTAAAACTGTTCAAATATGCTTGATACATAGGTGAAAAGCACAGTTTTCAAACTAAATTTTGAGCTAAGTATTTTATTAAGTAATGAAAATACTGTTTGTGGGTAGTGAATTTAATTTAATTGACTATAATCTCCTTCAGAGTTTCTGAACAAGTAAAGCCCACCATTTAACTCTTTATTAATAGGTTGGGGAAAAAAACAGAAGAGCAAACATTTGTGATCTTTAAGCTCCAGATGGTTTCTCAAATTTGGATATGCTGAAGTAATTGAATAAATAAAATGAAAATATATTCCCTCTCCAGTTTGAAGAGGCTACAGATGTTATATTTTGTGTTAGCTTTTCAGCAAATTCTGGTAGCTTGTTAATTCTGTTAGTTTGATAGCTTGAATTTTTATTTTAGGCAGTAAACAGCTAAGTACTACATTTATTTGATTTAAAAGAGTTCAAGAGATATATTAACAGTATACCATAATATAGGTGTCATCATTTTGAGTTTAGTGTTAAATAGTTTTTTTTTAGAACCAGAGATGTTAATTTCAATAAAGAACTGCTGTAAACAATTTGATATAAATTAAATTATTTGATACTCTTCATTGTGGAGTGTTTTTAAATTTTTTTCCTCTGTCCTATTTTCATATGATACAAGTAGGAGTTGACAGGGATATTATGGCCTGATGTAGCGATGCCTCTGTCTGGCTTTGCTTGGGGAGACTTTAGAGCTAATGTAGAGTTGCACAGCCACATTTGGAGTCTAAATCTGTACAAGTCCATCAAGTCCAGAACTCCACCAGGAGCCAGCTGAGAAAAGAGCACAAGAGAGAGGACATCACACTGTGATTTGCAGCTCAGGGACTTCTAGTGTCAAAAGTAGTGTCTTCATTATTTACTGAGTCTTCGGGAACTTTTCTTCCAGTCTAGTCACTTTCTGAATCTATGCATTTTTTAAGCACAGGATTCCAGAACTGGTTTGAACTTGGCAAGGAATAAGCCTGCTGTGTGATTCTTAAGGATCTGATTCAAAGGAGGGAGATGCAGAGGAAGTTAAAAAATCAAGTGAACCCTCCTCCTCTATCCTGTTTGTGGATATCAAACCCTGGGCTTGTGAGAGACACATGAGTCTGTTAAAGTAGTTCCATGTGCTGAAATTTGGTATGAGAATTGTGGCTTGTCTAAATATATAGTTAAAATCAAAATATACTAGGTCCTCACAGGTGAAAATGAACAAAAAGGAAGAAAAACGCAGGGTAGCATCTTTTTCTCATCCAGATCAAATTTGATGTTCATTGTCATAACAGCTAATAAGATTTTTACACACATAAGAGACATATTTAAGTAGATTGTACCTTTGTGGGCACTAAAATTTCAGTAAATTTTTAGGTATTAGTGGGACTCATGTGACCAAAACCTCGTAGAGTGAGATTTGATAATGTATAGATCTATGTGTTAAAGAAAATGTATTAGAGCTTTTGTGGTGTAAATTGACATAGCCTGAATGGCTCAAAATCTTTTCTATGCCCTTGTCCGAAAGAAAAGACAACTGGTGAAGAAAACTGTTGTGAATCTAAGCATGAAAAGGCATGAAAATCTATTTCCTTAATTAACCAAAATGCGAGGCCATTAATTTTTAATTTGTTGTTAATTTTCAACTCAATTTAATTTATGTAATTGTTTTCCATTTTGTTCGTAGGAGATTGAAAAGGCCTGGAAAATGGTGGATACAGCCTATGAAAAGGAACAGAAAGCGAAAGAAACGATTAATTCACTGCAAGAGGAAGTTGCACGCCTAACTAAATTAGTGGAGCAAGGATCCAGACTATCCCAGGGACAGGAGTACAGGTATGTTTTCCCCAGGGAGGGGGAAAGCCTGATCTGAGTTTCTATCATTCCACACCTTTTTTAGCCATTTAGACACTACAAAGGCACTGGAAAACAGAGAGAGGTGTCTTTTCTGCCTTTTACTTTTCTCATGAGTGCACATTTATTGGTCTATGTGTTTATATAGTGAGCAAGTACAGAATCAGGCTCTGAATGAGTTCATTCAGCATTGGATTAAACTGAGAGATCAAATAAAAATCAATATTATGCACTATCTCAGTATCTGTCATATTGTTTTACCTGACTAGCAATTCAACATACACTGTTTTTGAGAACAGGATCCTGCCAACATTTTTACATATGATGACAGCAGGGTCAAGCAGACAAATCAAGGAAGCAGGAGACTTGATATCTCTTTTGTTTCCGGCTTTGTTATAAGGAGTTATCACTGTCTGTATTCCTGTTTGCATTTTATATTTCTACATTTTCAAGACTATGAGGGTTTTTCTACTGAATGCTTATGCAGCCGCTAGCATAGAGGGACCTAGTCTCTGGTGGAGCCTCTAGCTGTTACAGTGTGCAAATAATAATAATCCTCAGGAGCTGCTCAAAAGCCCTCCAAAAGCTAGTGTTTTGTAGTATCAGGTCCTCAGACTGTGCTTATGCTGTAAGATTAAGTGTAAACTTAAAGATGAGATTAAGTATATTGACCTGTGCACTTTCTATCAAGATTGCTGATGGTTGGCCCAGGTGGTTCTGGCTTGAAATTTTCACACTGTGTAAGGTATTTATTTATATTATGCATTCAGGATATGTATGGGTCATGCTCATCTCCCCATGCCCTGTGTATCCAGGCTGCATAAATAAGACTTGTGCCTGTGAGCAAGGCCTTTAGTGTGCTCAGACGTTTCCCCTCCAAGGAAAGTGCCAGCACGTAAACCACCTGGATGCAGAAGAAATGCACTCCTCCTCCTTTTGGCCCTGAAATGTTTTGGACCTGTGTAACAGGTTTCCTTGGATCTAAAAGCTTGGTCACTAAGCCTTCCCCTAGTATAACTCTCCCTAAAGGCAGCTCTCTGTGGCTGCTTTTTGCATTTTCCTGCAAGAGCCAGGAGCTCACTCCTGCCATTTCCAGTTGCTGCCCTGGCTGCTGAGACCTGCCTACTAACAATTTCTTCTTAAAGAAGAATTTCCCTGTTTATTGCCCTCCAGTTCCACACTTAAATACTCTGTCTCGTAACAAGGCCATGGGACTAGACAACTCCTCCCTATAGTCTTTTAGAACTGTGAGGCTGGTTTTTAAGGTTGAGCTTGAACCCACACTGCTTGGACTTTCTTTCAGATTGTAAGGGTGTCCAAACAGGGAGTCTGTTTTATTCTTACATTACATGACTGTAAGACTTAACCCAGTTAGGTGCCCAGTCAGGTAAGCTGCAGAGATACTACAATGTAGTATTTTTGGTCCCTGACTAATTTTGCAATGGGTGGAGAAGAAGGAATTTTGTTGCCTGTTACCTTTTTGGGAAACTGAAGGTTTCTTCAGACCCATGAGGATGTGCTATAACAAGAAAGAGTGATTTACTGGACTAGATTAGCTTTGAAAGCTGCCTATGTCGATGGTGACTACAATCACAGTAGGTAGAGCATATAATTCAATTGACCAGCAGAGCTTTAATCCAAGAGGAGTATAAAATAAAACAAATTACTTTTAAACTCCTGTTTCTCACAAAAGATTTTGCTCTGGCATAGGCAGAAGAACAGAAAAGGCCTGTGACTAAGCTTGACTATTATTGCTTCCAGTATCCAGGATTTGCTAAAACTTAAAGAAGAGATAACAAAGGAGCGAGACCAACTCTTGTCAGAGGTTGTGAAGTTACGTCAAAGTCTAACTCAAGCCACAGAGCAGCAGCAGGATGCCGAGAGGGCAAAAAACGAGGCAGATCAATCTGTTATGCAGGTCTGTATAGATCATCAGGTGGTGATTTTAGGCTTTGTCCTGAACCATGCTCCACTCTTGCAACTGATCCATTGACTAGTGTGTTACTACCTGTTCTTTCACACCTCAAACATCTTTAGGATTACTCAGAAAGGAGTCTGTTGTGAATGACTTTTATATTTTTCTCTTATTCTAGGCTATGTCCTTTGCAGAGAGTGTTGTCACGTACCAGCTGCTTTCATAGCTTCCCAATACCCTGAATAAGACCAAGGTTCCTTTGCCTGAATCATAGTTCTCTTTCATACTGGAGATGTGTTTCTTTTTCTGCATTGTGAATCCTTATGTCACCGAAGAACCACTTAGAACATAAATCTGGAATGGAGATCCTAGGTCCCTTGCTGTTGGCAGTGGTTGTTATATGATGCCATACCATTGTTTTTAGGGATGTATCAAATGCTGACTTAAAAGCTAATTAAGCTACTTTCTCCCCTACTGCTTATGGGAAGCTTTTCCAGAACCTCACTTTTCTAACCGTTAGAGACCTCCTACTTTCTTCTTCACACCAATCCTGCCTACTGTTTTTCAGCTTAAATAGTTTTTCATCTCACCAGTGTCTGTAGAGCGCAGTCATATTCCATCTCAGCTTTACTTTTTTTGTCTCCTGTTTAAGTTAGGTTCCCTGTTTTTCTGACCGCCTAAGTAGACAGTTCTTTAACTGATCAATATTTATAGATTCTTTTAAATGTGTATAGCAGCCAGATACAGAAAACGGAGGATCAATAGGATATACACTGAATGAAAAGAAAGTAGAAAAGGGTGGAAGATGGGATACAGAACTCTGATACATCAAAATATAAAATCATAATAATAAGGAGTAAAAGAATTTAAAGCAGAATATAAATAGAGGCTGGAGCAAGACAACAGGAGAAAGGAAAAGCAGAAAAGAACACTTACAGAACAGAGAAGAGATGGAAGCAGCATGTAGCTTACAGGTTTTTATTAACCACAAATAGGAAAGTAATGATCAGCCTAGGTTTCATGAATAGAACTTGTTTCTGTTTGTAAAGCTGGTGGTTGGGAGTATTGCAAAAGAATATAAACCTTTGCTTTTCTGACAGCATTGTGGCTATGGGAGAAAAGAGAGAGGATTGAAACTCCTGTCAAAACTCATTGAATCTTGGCAGCCTTCATCTTCTGATATTCACTTCATCAGCCCTTAAATTTACTGGATTGTTAGACTTTGTAACTACCTCCCATTCTTCCAGTATGAAATTATTCTCCACTTCAGACTGCTTAAATGACAATGTCTGTTTGAAGATCCTGTTGAAGACCCAGTCAGTTCTGGCAACTTTTCATCTGTAGGCTCAGAGGGAGAGGAATCTTTAAGCTAAGAACATCTTTCAGTTGCTGGTCCCTGACTGAACTGCATATTTCCATGTGGATCACCCTGCTGTGTCTCCTCTCTGCTCCATCACATTTTTGGGGAGGGAGAGAGCAGAAGTCATAAGGCAGTGTATTAAATATGAGAGAAAGCTCATCTTTCAAAGTTCCTGCAAAGGAACTTTGAGAGCAGAAAGATTGAGAGCAGCTGTGAAAATGAACACTGGTCTGACATCTCTCTCTTGTTCCTTTACTATCAGTGTAATAAATGTTTCTGCTGGTGAGATAGAAAAATAAACATAAAAATTATTGCAATATAACATCAAGCCCAAATTAGTTTTAACACTGCATTCAGAAAGTATCACTTTACAAGTAACTCACAACTGAAAAGACATTTGTGCCACTGCATCTCCAGAGGAATGCTTTTATGTCTGAACGGTGTCATCAGACCCTTCTGTGCAGGTGAACTGACTGGTGCTTAACAAATTCTTGTCCTCAGTAAATAGGTTTCCTCATGCAGGACTTTTTGTTCAGCCACTAAAGAACATACTTACTTCTGAGAAGATCTGGCATATTCCATGTAGTAGTGGGTACAGTAGTATAGAAACTGTTGTTTTCAAAATCAAGCATAGTAGAAGCAGAGGTGAGAGGCCTTGTTTTCCTGAATAAAAGGCAGCAGAACTTAAACTTTTATCTTCTCTATTATTATAGCTTCAGCAAGAAATCCAGCTGCATCAGAATGAGGCATCACGAGAGGCTCGAAAGAAGGAAAAAATGGAGAAGGAGCTGAAAAATCTTCTAGCTGAAATGGATAACAAGCAAGCTGAGATCAAGAATTTACAGCAACATATACAGAGGAGCAAAGAGGAACAACTGAAAATGGAACAGCATCTAAAAGAGCAGAAGGTAGAGTACATGGCACACCATATTCATCAGGTCTAAGATTAGGATCAGATGTCAAAATAAGAACAAAAAGGATTTTCCTGAGGGGAGAGAGAGAGAGATTGTTTTATGTCAATAAATTTTAATAAATATTTATTTTAATAGAAATATTACTTTACTAATAAATAAATATGTAAAACTTGCTGACATTTCAGATGGATTTTCTCACAGAAATCAGTAGTGGATTGCAATGATGTAGTTAGAGATCATCTTGAAAAGATCACAGCAAATAAAACAAAGTCTGTGAAGGGCATGGATGATCTGATGACAGTAACAGGAGACTGCCAGGTTGGACTTCTGACATGTATTGCCAGTTTTGCCACTGATTCACTATAGTGGCATTGGTAAAGTCATTTTACCTCCGACCCCTTCTTTCTTCTCTGTCACAATAGTTTTTATCTACCTCTCAAGCTTGTGGAAGAGTTTCTGTAAAAGAGCAGAGAACTGTCTTTGTAAACCTGTTTGATTGATTTTTCCCATTCTGTTTCTAAAACCTTTATCTGGAAATGTCCTAACATAGTGTTCTGCAGGTGTTTGAATTTTCAGGTTTTCATTCCATTTCCCCTGACTTTCAGAAACTCTCAGAGAAGCAATTTCAGTAAATGGCAGGGAAGATCTCATCACTGTAAAACAGTCCTACCTCAAGGGAAGCTTCCTTGGGAGTTGTGTGTATCTTGTAAATTTATGACTTTAATGGCTTTTTCTTCCCTTCAGGACCCTGAATTTGTGAAGGTAGAGGGCTCTGACAATTTTTTGTCAACATAGAGTCTTAGTAAAGTACTTCATATAAAGAGTTACAGAGAAGACTTGGTTATTTCTCTGAATATCGCTGATTTGATATAGCTTTTGAGGGCAGCTCGATGATCTGTGAGGACAATCACATTGTTTTTAAATAAGATATCTATAGTTCCTGGTTCTGTTCCATTCTCCCCCTTCCTTTCTATAAACCCTTTCAGCCTTTCTAAGTGCGGATATTAGGGGCATTCAATTGTCCAAACTGTCCTGGAAACCAGTATTTCACATAAAGTGCTATGCCTAGGCTAATTAATCAGGCTACTGCACTGTCTTTGTTGCCTATGCTGGCTTGAAGGTGTTTGTGGAGGCCCTGCATTGTTTTTTTGAAAAAAGTCTGTCCAAAACTCAGGCTATCTAACTGTGCAAGGATCAGAGGAGAGATCTGCAAGAGAAAGTGACTCAGCTATTGCAATGTCATTGGGTTATTGTTTCTCAGCTGAATTGTAGTTGGCTGTGATGCCTGCTCTTATTCCACTGAGATTTCTAATAAAATATCCTTTCTTGCATGACAGTGAAGATGGTTTGATACAGCTACTATAGATTTCATCCCACCCATGTCCAAGTCTTAATAAAGAATCGCCTGAATCAGTGTTATCCTGACATTTGCAACACAAGAAACAAATTCCTTGGTTTTACATTGTCTTTGTTTCTGCATGCGTTCAGAAGAGGGAGATTCTACTTCTCTTCCTTTAATGTTTGTTAAGGGCATAGCACATATTGACTTAATCAGTTTATCACACGTTAATTCTTGAAGTGAAAAATATGATGATTGTTCTTTTCTCACTTATGGAGTAATATCTGTTAGGGGAAGTCCCATCAAGCAGAAGAAAAGACTGGCAGCTCCAGTATTGAGGTATATGTTCTCCATAGAAACAATGAAACTTCTGTTTGGGGCTTTTGACTGAAGACAAATTAGAGAGGAAAATGGTTGTGTCCTGGTCTCAGCAAACCATGTGCCCAGAGAAATGTTATCAGCATATTAATGTAGGATTTGCTTGCTAAGAAACAGAGCTCCCCTGCCCTCTGTTGATTGAAGTAATTTGAATCTCATACTCATTTTCAGTAATTACATGTAGCAAGTTGTTGTGTTACGTGATGCTTGCCAAATGCCTAACAAATAGTACAATATTTATCTACCACCTGCAAAAGGGACCTGCTAAACTCCTGGAAAAAAGATGACATTAGCTGTGTTATTCATTAGAAATTATAATTCCCCATAGTCAATATGAACATATATCCTATTTCACATCAGTAATTTCATCACCAGTGAAGAGCAGTTTTTAAGCAGACAACAATCTGTAGCAGCTGTTATCTCCTGGGGAGATGGAAGGTTTTGTCTTCATGTATATGTAGATATTGTAATGAGATTAAAAAGAATTAATAGGATTGTTCTTTAACAGATCTTGAATGAAAGAGCTGGTAAGGAACTTGAGCAATCTCAGATGAGAAATAATAAGCTCATGCAAGAGAGCGAGCAGCATAATGTGATGTTTGAAGAGGTGATGCAGGATATCCAGCAAAAGACAGCAGAACTGAAAGTAAGTGCCAGAAGGTTCATGCATCCTATCAGCTGTATCCCTCGGATGGCAGTCTTACACCTGGGACAAGGATGACCCCAGTTCTTGTACCAGAAGTTTCCTACGGGTAGTTCTGGGGGAAATCTGAGGAGATTTTAGGAATAGATCTGGCTGTCACTGGATGCCTTTTTTTCTGTGGTGGTACCATGGTGCAGTCTCCAACCCTATCACCTGGCAGTGTAGCACCTGTGTCCTGCTGGAGGAGCTGTGTTTCATAAAACACATAAATCCAAATGCTCAACACATTGTGTTCATAAAGGATGCATGGTGATTTTGACAAGCATAAGGTCTTTTTTCAATTGTGAGATCTTCAGATAAGAGCAACAACTGACTTTCTTATAGTGATTAACATAATCAGAGTGTTGCCAAAACCCCTTGAAAAATGTTAATGAATTATAATAACAGTGTCCTGGATAACTTCCACTGAAGGAAGTTACTTCCAACACTACAGTTTTCCCCTCACAGTACTGGTTGTGGACGTTAAATATAAGTAACCAAGATGGTGCTTACTTTCTGATCTAAATGGTTTTCTTGCCTGATTTTACAGTTGGTTTGTACCACTCAGAAGCAGGTGAGTTTCAGTTGGGGAAGGATTAAACGATTTCTGCATATGGTCTTTAGGGTACTTTGAGAGCATTTGTTATAAAGGGTAAGGTATAAGTGTTAGATGTTATTACACTGTCTACCATATCTTGCATTTTGTATCATCATTGGGGTTAAAACACTACATTAGAAAATTCAGGTGTAAAATCATTATCTTATCAAGGTTTAGTCCAGTATAACCAATTCATCTGAATAAAAAGGTTATTTGCCAATGGAGAGCTTTTTTTTTAAAATGAGAACTATTAGAATGATAAAAACTAACCACTGACAGATTAAAAGATCAGTTCATAACTAATATGACACAGAAGATTCTGATTTGGATCCTTAATGGGCTGTGTTGTAGGAGCTTGTTTTCTGTTGTGTTTTGGTAGGCAGACTGGAGGATATTTTTCTTACCTATTTGAGAAACAAATTACTCTCTTTTCCAGGTTATTTGGAAAAGGTTATCATTACTTCTAGCAATACCATGGTTCTTTAAAACCTTACAAACAATGTGTTCAAATGTGATTTACATTTGGGGCTCCAGAGTGTCAAAAAGAGGATTTTGATTCTATGATCTTATCTTAATGTCAAGAAAAGTTGATGGACCTTGTAGAGTCATACACATGGACTTCTGGGAACAAAAAAAATAGACGATACTGCCCAGTTAGTAATTAAGCCAATCGCTAAAGCTTCTAAGAACCCTAGTCATGATCTGAGATGTCCTTTTTGTTGGCACTGTGCTTGCAGTTTCATCCTGCAGTTTGCTGAGTGCCTCCACTATGGTGTTGGGCAACGCGAACTGTCAAAGTACTCATAAATCTCTTGAAGGTTATTGTCAGTAAGAACTGAGGAGATTCACATCCTCCCAGAGGATATTCCCATAGCAGGAATCAAAAACCTTAGAGAATCAGTATCTGACGATGTAAGTGGAACACTGTAGTCTGTGATGGCTCTGAAACCTAACAGTGGCATTAAATTGTACAAGGGAGTTATAGTTACTTCTTAAAAGGAAAGAGACAAATTTCTGTTGTGATTATTTGTTATGTTTCCTGGTATCCAGTTCCTTAATTTTTATGCAGTGTTTTGATTGTAAAGCAAATGAAACACACTCTACATTTTCTTCTTCTTTAAAGCCATAGGCAATAAAAAACATGGGGATAATAGATACCTGCTATTTAGGCACATGCAACCAGACCACACTGCAGATATCTTTCTCATCACAATCACTGTCCCTAATACATCAGAGGATATTAGAGCTGCCCATGTTTGATATGCAGGACTAATTGAGTAGAGCTGTGTGAGGTTTGCAGCTGGGGATTCTTTATTGATCATCGTCAGCCCTAGAGCATAAGATTTGATTATAATTTTCCTTGCCTTAGCTAGCTTTGTTTAAATTATGTTTAATATTGTTCCATTAGCTAATTATCTTCTCTCAGGTGACCCACAACACTTATACCTTTGCTTCCTGAATTTTGTGGAATAAGTATATACCAAGTACAGAGGCACTTTGTCTCTGTGGATACTTTCTGTCCCCTTTCTTTGTTGCTGTTCTGTAGGCCAGAGAGGATGAATTGACTCAGACGCGCCTTGAAATTTCAAAGCTGAACAAAGTAAGAGATGTTCTCCAGAATAAGCTGCGTGTTGCAGAGGAGCAAAAAGTTGATGCAGAACATGAGAGGAACACCCTAAAAAATCAAATATCTAGACTGGAGAGAGGTAGGTACCTAACCAATGGGTGGATCTGTCTTCTGATTTGTAATTTATTCACTCAGGGTACATCCTCCTGTTAGGATTATTCTCCTTTAGCGCCTAGGATGAGACTGTATAAATGGCAGTTGGAATCTACATCAGCATTTTAAAAACCTTGTAGGCTTACAGAATTTTCATAATGTAGCATATGTGGGGTGAAAATATAACAGGCATAACTGAACTTTGTGGTGTGCCAATTTGTGCCATGTCACATGAAGAGTCGTCCCCAATATACCTTCACTGCCCCTGCACTGACCTGTGAGAAAGAAGCAATCTCAGAGCTTATTGAAATCAGACATTGCTAGGACACACTTTTTTTCCTGGTTTGATTCTTCTGAATAGTTACAGCCTGGAAGTGAATATGAGCATGTGAGGACTTCAGCTGGGCAGCGTGGATACTAGAGCTGTCCAAGAATTGACTGACCTGGTAGGAGATCTGGAAAACTCTGAGAAGGAACTTTCAACTTTTTTTCCAAATGGAAATTTTGGAAGAAAATGCCTTGGGTCTAATAAAATATTTTGTTTAAATTTAAAAAAGAACTTTTTTGGGTATTTTTGAGCATTTAAAACCATTTTTAAAAAAAATCTAAAATGCAAATAAATTTGAAAATCAAATACACTTTGAAATAAAAATAGACAAATTTTCAAAGTGATTTTCAGAAAAAACATTTTTTTTTCCTAAAATAATATTACGAAGTTGGAAAAATATTTGAGTTGGTGAGACTTCACTTTTTGGGGAAGAAAAACCCCTTTAGCTACAAAATTCATCTAGTTCAAGTTGATATATACTGACATAAATGCCTCTCCCTGCTCTCGCTTGTTTCTAGCTTGTGTCCTGCAGAGACTGCATGTATGAGATCTGAATCCTTCCGTATAACTGTACTTATGGACAGTTATGTTTGCTTTTCTTGCATCTCTGTGAGGGTGGAAAAGCTTTCCCACAAGCATTTTGCTAGTACTGCTTAAGGTCATGCTCTGTACTAGAAAGGAGAGGGGAACTTAGGAAATTCAAATCTGTACTGAAATACCTGAGAATGGCTACTAATAACACGTCTTTTTGCAATACTTGGCACATCTTAGCACTCCAGTGTACTGCATTTCCTGAGTTGCAGTGTTAGTGTAGTAGGTTTTAATTAATTTTAAAATAGAGTGAAAGCACATGTCTTCAATTTTTAATATCTTTTTAATAGTATATGCGCAGTGTTAATCTTGACCCATAGCAAGAAATTTTAACTCCACTGAAGCCAGCAGAACCTCACTGCTTCAGAGGAGAGCTGGATTTCACATAGAGGGATTAAAATAATTCCGAAAGTCCCTGTTTTTGTAAGTGCCTCAATTTTTGGATGCTCACACTGAAGCTTCTCAAAAGGCTCTGATTTTCAGTGTGCTTCGTGTTTTCTGCAAACACAACTTCTTTGTGGTATCTTGGTTTGAACACCCAAATATAATAAGTCCTTATACTATTAATTACTGTGCCTGAGTTGTTCTAAGTTCTTCTAAGTACCCAAATAAGTATTAGCATCATTAGCTGATAACTGAGGTTGCAAAATCTGGTCACAGCTAGTTGAACAGATCGTGTAATGTTAAGGCTTTTTAAAAAGTCCACTAAGTTGTTTGTGCATCTTTAACAGCTGTACAGTTTGAAGCCAGGATTTATTCTTTTTCCTCCTTTTCTCTAGAGTTGGAGGCTGCCAAAAAGCAGGTGGAGATTGACAAGAAAGCTATAGATGAGCTTGTGAGGGAAAGGGATATGCTAAGCAAGGTGAGCTTGCATTGGTAATACTGATAAACAAATCTCATAGCTTGAGAATGAAATGTCTGTAGTTTAAACACTCACAGCGACACAGAAATGTTGTAGAATAAATAGTATTAAGTAAAGCATTCAGATTTCCTTAAACAGAGGCACATAGTGCTTCTTTTCTGTGCATTGAAATAACGTTAGTACTCATAAATACACAAAAGCTTTTTAAGTTTTAACATATAAACCATCAGGGCGTTCAAACGATGCTATATGTGTTCACCTTTATTGCTGTTGTCTGATAACCAAAGACTTCATTACATCTATGCTTTTACACTTTGTAGCATATTAAGTTTAATATCAATCTAGGCAAACTAAGTCTTTGCTAGTAAAAGAACAAACCAAAATGTTGATGCATCACATAGCAGCTTGGCAGGCTGTGCTAATACTAATCCTTGCTTTTAGGTCCATTTCTCATACTGATCATTTTCCATCAGCCCAAGGTTCTTGTACTGCAGGATAACATCTCATGTTTATGGGCATTCCAGAAGTGTAATCTAGTAAATTCAATGCTAAAAGATGATTTCTGAGGTGCTTTACTTGGTATAGATTCACTGTCCCATGTATTGACTCTAGCAGAGGCTCAGATTTGGCGGTAAACAAATACCTGTTTTGTATAGGGAAATAAATTTCAAAGTGGGACCAGAAGGCTGATTTTGTAAAGATGATATTTTGGTGTTTTCTGCTTAGTCCTTATGCAGAATTTTAAACCAAGCTTGGTTAATTTCCAGTTTGAACTTGCTTTTTAGGACATGAGAAGGAAGGGCGTTTGGCTTTATTATTTATTTTACTGGTCATTAATATGCTTTACAATCTAAATGCCTTAAAGCTGGTAAGGTTTTTCCAGTCATTACTTATATCCACTTGTAAAGAATCCTATCAATTTTTCTTTTTGTAATGCAGACACTAGTGTTTTAACTTCGAATCAGAAAAAGCACTATTTAGCAGCTCTGTTATGAGGCTTGAGTACTTCAACTGAACAAATTAGATAAGGGGTAATAACGTTGGGAAGTCCATAATCCACTTAGACAATGGCATGTTTTTGTCATAGTGGTGGCAGTGTTGCCTTTTCAGCTCAAGAATTATTTTGTGTTCCCCGTAGAACTTGGTCAAGGCTACCAGTGCCACTCAGAAGCAGATAAATTTGGTGAAGCTCCATGAACAGTCAAAGAAGAACTTGGAAGAAGAAATCCAAAATTATAAGAACGAAGCTCAGAAACAAAGGAAGATTATTTATCAGTTGGAGAAGGAGAGAGATTGTTTCATCAATGAAACCAGTGAGCTCAAACAGAAGGTGGGAATAGCTTTTTGTGCAAGTGGTTCTTCCCTGTCTTACTCTCAAAACTGTGAAGATGATATATTGATTTCCTAATATGCCAGTGGGAGGGAAGCTTATATCTGTGGTCTTCACAAAGTTTACAAAAATTTCTTCTTGTTGGTGTGTATTGCCCTGTACTGTTTCGGGTCTTTCTGGGGGACCCTCATCAATGGGTGTGTATTCTACGAGAGACTTGGAGTCCAGCCATGTATTTTTCTTATTCAGAAATCATTTGAGAAATGAAACTAGGGCTGGAGTTCAAACCAAAGCCTCTGACTTCTTATACCTGAGTCCCACAATTGCAACTCTTGTATGTAGTTGGAAATTACTTTTTGATTGTTCTGTATTATCTGCAAAGGAGCTTATCTTGCATACTACCGATGTCCTCAAATTGAGGCCAGTGAGAGCTGGCAGTACTCGACATCTTTGTAAGGGACTTAGCATTTTGAAGGATTACTCCCAGTATGAAAAACATCTGAACATGTTCAAACTCATCTGCAAAATAGGAGTTTTCCAGGAAGAGCTGCAGAGAAGCACTGCATAAAATTTGTGTTGCCTGCTGCCCATTATTATATACAACTTTATTCCTGACGATATACTCAGAAACATGGTTGTAACATGTTCCATTAATTGCTGAAGATCACATTGAAGGGCCTTCAAAGAAGGTCATTGATTTACTGGGATTAGCTTTCAAACTGTTTTAACTTACAAGTTATTTGCTATCTTTTCACTTTAAAATTATTCTTTCCAACGTCATGTGACCAGGTACTTTTAAATCATTTTTAGAATGGTATATGCTCCCTTGTCTGGAATACCTTTTCTAATTTCCTTGGAATAATATTCCATGAAAGTGAGATTTGTCTTTGTTGCAAAGTCATATTTTGCATCTTTCCCTTATAGTGCATTTCTATCAGTATAGATACGAGTTAAGAACATTGTAAACTAGGGGCAGGGAGTAATTCATAACAGTCAGAACTACAAGGCTCTTGCTTTCAATTCTGATTAAGGTTGCTCACAATATTTTGAGGGTGAAAATGACAAATGTTTGCTTGTTTACTTTTCCTTTTTTTCCCCTGCCACTTGGGTGCAAATTTTCTGTCACCTCTTATAAGGCAGAGCCTCAGTAAATGGGTTATGACACTTGACCTGTTTGTATAATGATGCCCGCGTTATGACTGCAAGTTTTTGAAGTACTTGCACACTTCTGTCATTCACTAAAGGGGCAATTCCTGACTCAGCTTGCAGGTGAAGAGCAGCAGGAGTAGTTCTGAGCACAGGAGTATGTGAGACAATAATCGTGTCCCTGCAGAGGTTCCCTACATGAAATTGCTCATTGGTTGGAAGGGCAAAACACAGGGTAGAAGACATAGGATCACGATTATTATATCCACTAGGTAATATTTAGGTTCACTGTTTAACCTATGGAAACTTTAGAAACTCTTGCAAAACTACAGGAGCCATTTCACAACTGGTGGGGAATAAACTACTGATGGGCAGTAACCACACGGCCAGTCAGTGCTCTTCCATCACCTTTTACCATCCAGCCAGCTCTGCAGAAGCTCACTGCACACCTTTTGCATTGTGTAAGATCTGGGAAAGAGCAAAACCCATCTAAGCCCAAAGACTTCTTGGAACTCCTGCACGGCAGACAGAGCCGTTATTAAAGCTGCCTGGTTATTTATAGCAGGACAGAATCTACAGAGCTGCAGAATTCCTCTTTCAAAATCATCATTTACTACTAACTGATGAACAGAGTCAGCAAAGTAAAATGCACAACAGTAAAAGATTTTAGCGGTGAGAATTCATGCTAGACTTGCTCTTCTAATTTTTGGCCTGGCTGACCACTCATTTGTACCAGTTTTAAGCCGCCACCACTTGTTGAATAGTCTCATGTCTAGACTAGCCAGCACAAATGAGAAAAAAATCTGGCTCTTTGTTCTTTGTTGTGCAGTTTGTATTACTGAGCAACAAATGTTAGTAGAATATTTCTTTTTTTAATTGAAATTCTTAGATTATGAAATCTTAGTTTCCCTGTGGAAGGTTAGGCTACTGAAAAGGAAGCAGTGAAGCTCAGTTTTACCTGAAGTGTTCCCTGACTGTGCCCTATGAGAGGTCACAAAAACAGTCTTTAATACGTTGTTTGTTTTTTTTTTTTAAAAAGCCATTTACAATGTTACATTTATAGTTTAACACCAAATACAGGAAAATTAAAGAACATATTTCCTTTTTTAAATTTGCATAATCTTTTGGAAAACCTAATGCTGAACAGGCATATCATTAAGACCACAGCAGCACTTTTGGAGTGGTTAAATAAAAGTAAGCAAATAAGGATGGCACGGTTACTGAGACCTTGAGTAGGTTCACTGAGCTAAACAGGTAACCAACAGTAGGTGATAGTTAAGTATACAGATAAAAAAACCTGTGAGGATACAAGAGAAAACTATGAATATCTAATACTTTCTGCTTAGCTTTGGCCCCTCATTGCCAAATCTGAGAGGTGTAGTGTTCTATCAACTAAATCAGAATTGAGGATGTTCAACGTCTCACAGGGCTCTGTTGGGAAACATTGCATATATCTTTTCTGTATTTATAAGGAATAATTATTTGGGTTTAACCATTCCTGAAAAAGCAGAGTCAGCATGCAGCCTATGAGCACAACTCAGAAAACTTAGTCCACAAGCTTATTGCACTTATATTGTATCAAAACCAAGTAAAAGACTTACAAATGCAGTGACCTACTTTCAAATCTGGCTCCAGCTTATGATTGCCATAGTGCAGATAGAAAACATGCGTTATTGATTTCTTCTCCCTGCTATTACTATTGGCAGGTTGTTTTAACAGAAAAGGAAAAGGCAGGAGTAGGTTATAAACTGTGTTTTTTGTATTGCATTGTAAGCAGTTCCTGGGATCCTCTGCAGTCAGCTACA
>NW_010532217.1:0-3992 GCF_000687285.1 Phaethon lepturus | reverse complement strand
TCCTGCTGCTGTAATAAAATTTTGTATATTTAGCTATCCCCCATCTTCAAAGTTGGTTGGAGGTGCCTGGTAGAATGATCAATTAATTAAGCTCCTGTCCCATAACTAGACCTCACAAGGCTTTACTGCTAAAACAAGGGACAAGTCAACATTGTTGACTGCAGAATTTGCAGTTATTGACTATTTGATGTAAACATTTTTGTTTATCCTTTTGCTTTGACATATCAACATAAATCTTAGTTCAAACTGCTGCCTTCAAAAACAGAGTCATACCAGGAGAACTGGGTATGAAATCAGTTGTAAATGGACTTCTCTCCTGGATTTTGTCCGTGTGATTTCTCAGCTTTTTCTTTAATGCTTGATCTTTTCCCAGCTTTAAGAGTGGCATTGTTTTCTCCGCCGGGCAGTGAACCTGAAAAATTATGTTCTTGATGTGTGTACGCTTTAGTTTTCTTTTTATTTCTTTTGATCTTCTTTCTTTGTAATTCTGGATTCTGTTTAAATACTGCTTGTTTGTGCACCTCAGTTTTCGACTTTGTACAACAGGAGGGAGATTTTTACATTTAAAAGAAATAATTAGGAAGCCCATCAATAGATTAGCAACTATTTGTATTTTTGTTCCTTTAACATAGTAATTCTTAGGTATTGTTATGGTGGAAATTGTTTAATAGAGGTGTCTATAAAATTTTGTACTTTTGTTTATTGATACTGCATGTGATCATCTTCTTTCTACAGTCTACAATACTCCATTCTCTTTAGATAATCTTCACATCATTATTTCTAATCCTTCATAGAAGCAACTAATGGTGATTGCCTGTTTGTTTAGATCAAATGTAAGTTACATTAACTGACTTTCTTATTATTGCAATTATATATCAACAGATTGTGATCCTGTGTTCATTAAAAAAAGTTAGGTTCTTAGAATATATGAGTACATGCAGGTCCTCTTGGAAAAATGTATGTGTGTTTATTCATTTTATCATACAGCTGACATCCAAAACAACACACAAAGTCTAGCTTTGCTCTATAAATAACCTAAGGCTATTCTTGATAAAAGCTGTTTATGTTGATTTTATTGAACCCACTCAATGGCAATATTTTCAGTAGCTTGTTTTTAAAATAAATATCTGCACATCTATAAGTTTTAGTCTTGAACAAAACGTAGGTATCAGATTAAAATATAACGTTGTGTCATATAAGCAATCCAGAAAGGTTAAACTTGTACTCGGACTGAAGTTATATTTAGCTGTAGCTAAAACTTCTTAACACAGGGATTTGAACTTGTCATCTTAGAATAAAATCACAAACTCTGTCCCATCCTTACAGTCTTGTGATGATGGTTTAATCGTGTTCACTTCCTTCTTTCCACTCCAGGTCCTCCAGCACCTGAAAGATGTTGAAATACAGGAAATGCAGATCTGTGACTATGAGAAGAAAGTAGCAGAGTCTACAATTAAATTAAAACAGCAACAAACCCGCTGTGAAGCTGTGAGAACAGAGAGGAACCTGTACAGTAAAAATCTGATTGAAGCTAAGGTAAAAAAGATACATTTTTCCTTGTGTTTTTCTCTCTGCTCTTATTGTTTTTTCTTCCTGATCTAATTTTAATTTGTTAAAAGGAAAGCTCACTGGATAAATGGCAGAAGTGGTTTCTTCATTCCTGTGTGTTTTGGAGAAATGAATGTTTTAGGTCCCTGACATTTTATCTGGACAGTTTGTATTTGGACTGGAAATAGGATCCACAGTCATCATGTGGCAATATCCCTGCTTCAAACCATGCATAAAATAACAGTACACTGGAGTTACAGAATCATAAAACCCGATCAGAGAAGAAACTTCTTCCTTTCCATCCTGACTCCACTCTGGTTTATCCCTTTAGGAGTTGTCTGCATGTATGGGAAATAGGGTATAAGGGGAATAAGATTGTCTCCTTAGCTCTGAATGTGTATGCACATTACTGTGAATCATGATTTAGAAAGCAGAGGGAATATTTCCCAGCTGAAGTGGAGTTTTCTGACAGAACTTAATGCTTCCACCTCGCTTGTTCCTTTCAAGGAGTGTCATTTTCCTCAGATAATGATTCTCTCTGTTCTGTCTTCCTTGGGGATCTCACTAACAATACTAGAGGAAGAGAACAGATCACTTAAGGATGCATTCTGTTATTCTGATGTAACGATCTAAAATACTACACAAATCCTATTGCAATTAGCAGAGATTGGGACATTGCATAGCTGTGATTTACAGCCTTGGGTTATTTCAGAATAAGGATTTCTAATGTAAACATATATAGTAGATTACCATTTTATACTCTGGTTTGAACAGGTGGGTGTTTTGCTTGAGGAGCAGATGGAAATGAACTGTCCAAGTTCCTACCCAGTTGTGTGCTGAATTTGATTAGGAATGAACAATTTTGCATTTATGTGGGATATTTTACTTGACCTTTGTCTGCCTCTCATCAGTGGATGCAGTGTTGGGATTCACTGCTCCCAAAAAATCTCGCAGGAGAAATAAGGGTGAAAAATTGCAATGCTGGTGATTTTTTTTTTTTTTTTAAATATACAACATAAATGTGTTTACTTATAAAGAACTGGCATCTATGTGCTGAGTTACAAAATGAACCAATGAACTCATCAGACTTTTCAGGTTTTGAATGTTATATGGTGCTACACACAATGCTGTTCACGGTTACAATTGCTAGAGGCTGGTGTTTAGACTTCAATCGCTGACTTGGCTTACCATAAAACTTCTTTAGCAAGTCCTGTGTGAGAAGACAGCTGACCCCCAAAAGATGTTTTTGGCCAAGGCAATATTATGTGTAGCAGTGAAAAACTAGCCATTCATAGTTCAGTAACAGGTCAGCCAGCTTTAAAAAAAAAAAAAAGAAAAAAAAAGAAAAAGAGGTTTGTGTTAAAAATTATGGTAAATTCTTTTTCCTTTTGAGAAGTAAAACAAATTTGCAGAGGCTTGTTTAGATAAAGCTAGATGTAAATATTTTTGGATTGCTTAATGTGTAAAGATCCCCTGTTGTCCACCTAGCTAGTGGGCTCCAGAGTACCATAATGTTCAGCTCAGTAAAATCTCGTGGAAAATACATGCTGGCAGGCTGTTAATATGAGATAAATATCTGATGCTTTCATCCTTGGGGTTTCTTTTGGTGTTAGGAGCTCAATTGTTTAAGCTAGTTGATCAAGAGGCATGTTGGCAGGAGTTGTGTGTTCTTACTGTTCTTCATTAAATACAGAATTAGGAATGTACTTGGGTACTTGTCCGAGCACTGTATTTTAAATTTCTCTCATTGAAGAGATATATAAGTTATTTGGCAAAGGCAGCTTTTACTCTGACTTTTGCATTCACAGGAGTGACTGAACATGCAAACAGGTGGGCCTAATGGCATATTGCCAGATTTATTTATGATTTATTTAATTTGCCACGTAAGTGTGGAATCCACAGATTTTGTTTTTGAGGGCTGTCAGCCTACTATCGGGACTTGTGAAGACTGCCATGACTCAAGATCTTGCTTAACTATGTTAAGCATTTCATGCAAAAAAAATCACTCATTTGTCAAGTAAATCCACACCTATGGTGGACAGTGCTGAAAGGGCTCTAAGCTACCCTGGTTTTGTACTGAAACAGAATGTATTCACATGAAAGGTTATGATGTCTTCTCTGTGAGGTGGCAGTCTCTTGCAGAGGAGTAATAGCTTCTAAAGCTACTTTCATTAGATCCAGAAGAGCATGTCTGTCCAAGCATTGAATTTATTAGCTTCCATTCCATTTCACAACATGTACCATCACTGCAATGAGCAGAAACAGTTTCTTAATTTTGTATGGGCAGAACCTTTCTGCTCTGAGTAGTGTATATATATATATATCTCCTCACAAGAAAAAAACAACGTAATATATATATCATAATATTATTATATATCTATATATATATCTCTCTCCTCATAATCCAACAGGGAACAGTTAAGGACCTGTTAAGCCATCTGGAT
>NW_010532216.1:1950-22266 GCF_000687285.1 Phaethon lepturus | reverse complement strand
GCGATCCACGCGCGGGGGGTGCAGGGTAATGCGGGGCGCTGCGGAGAGCTCCGCGCCCGCCCCCGCAACGGGAGCTACTGAACCCACCCGCGGCGAAAGGAGAAGCGTGGCAAGGGCGCACGCAGGCCGGCAGGAGAGCGCGGTGTGGGAGCGCATACCGGCCCCGCTGTACTACTACAGCGCTCGCGGGCAACCTTACAAAAGAAGAAGAATCATAGAGGGAAGCTGCACATGCCAATGCAGTCAACACCAGCGTACGAAAACACGTTCGCAGAGAACACTTCCCTGGACTTTCGTCTTCTGTCCGTGCCACCACAAAGCACCAACTTACAGGAATTCTTAGGGCAACAACAGAGAACAACGTCGCACATGGTGGCCTCATCTTCATGGGACATCAAGGTGCGTCGCTGGCGCACAGTGCAGGGTATATACGATGATCAAACTGTGCCAGCACAGAACAACACACCAATACTAGCATCTTGCACATCAATATCGGTGCTTTTCTGAGTATTTTAGCAATGAACAGTTTCCATCCTGAGATTTTCACATTTCTGTTTTGACCCTTGGACACATAGATACAGGTGTTAGATATAGGAAAAGTCTTCAAAATTATCAAGTGCCACGCTCCACCAAAGTAGGAACTAGTTTCCAAGCACTGGTATTGTAACAAAAGGATGAAGTCACATTCAGAGCCCCATTCCTTCAAGCCACATCTGCCAGAAGATTCTCTGCACCCAGCAAGACCTTCCATGGAGGCAGGCTTTAGCACTAAGCACATAATTTCAAGATTCAGTTTTCCCTGGTTTATCCTACAAAAGGATGTAGTACCCAGCTGGGAGTTAATTCCCTTCATCCCAGTCCTCACTGCCACTCACCACAAACTGTGCAACATCAGATACAATGCAATGACAGAAGGCTCAAACCGCCTCTGCCCACGTCCCTCTCCTTTCAGCGTGATGGACCATCTTTAGGAGTGATGGGTCTCCATTGTACAGCGGAAGAAACTGGGGCAAGCATTTTATTCTCGTGCTCCCTCACACAGAGATGCATTTGTTTCCCGGGAAAATACGGAAGATGATGGAAGTTGTTTCCCCTATGCATGCTCCTTTTTCCCCTCTGTCAGCATTTCCCTTAATCAGAAGATCTGATGCAATCCCACAAGAGCCAGCTAGTTTAAAAACTAGGACTAGGAGTGTGTTTTAATTACCACCTTGTCTGACCTGACAGGTTTTGAAGGAGATGTCCTCCTTTTGGCTTCGTTTTCAAACAGTTAAAATATATTTCCGATGTAAGAGGAAAGGCTTTTTGTATTTCTACAAGACAGTTAAAAATCTCACTCATTTATCATCACAGTCCCACTTTCAATTTTGCCTTCCTGGAAATCATTTTGGGATGGGAAAGACAGATTGTATCTCAAGCCATGACATTTCAGTAAAATGCCATCACTTCTCATCACAAAATGATGGTGTTTTGCCCCATATCATCAAGTCATATATTGAGGAGAAGATTTTTTTTCCTCTCTTGCGCTTGCATTGCAGAAAAAATTAAGCATGTCAATCTACAAGATACCGGACTAGACTAACACTGACCCAAAAATGGGACAAAACATGGTCATCAGAGCCCCCTTCTTCTTGATATTACAAGGATTGGGGAAAGAAGTCATGTCACAAGCAACATTCAGCTCTAGCATAAAGGGATATGACACCTATTAAAGTGGAGTTGTGTCCACTTAGCTACAGGAAGGCATTAGCTCTCATTGTTATGCAATACATAGGAACCAGACGGTGTGGAAGGAGCTGTTACGCCTGTAAATATTTAACCTCAACTCTAAATATGCTGACTTCACACTGTTCCAAGACACTACTTCAGGAAAGACCTTCAGAATGATGCTAATTTTCAAAATCAGATACTTTTTGAAGAGAAAAGTGAGGTATTTGACATCTGATTTTCAGAGCTCTAGAGCCTTTCCACAGGTTCTCACTGACTTCTACTGGAGTTACAAAGGTGTCTGGAGAAGGACTTACAGGCTATACTTGTTTCCATGCCAACAACCACAAAAAAAAAAAAAGGGTTATTTCAGATACAGAGTAGCTAATTTTCAAATGACAAAACTATCTGCCATTTAAATTATGTTTGCTTCTCCTAAGTGGTTAAAGGGGGCCTAATCCATATTGTGGACTAAATACATGCAATATTTTATTATTAAGATTCAAGCTATTTTGGAATTACGGAAACATGAGAAAGGGGCTTTGTGTTTATGCCGTAGACCTGAGGCAGGCAAACCTTCCACTAGAATCTGTGGTAATTTTACCTGAGCACATTGCAGTGTAAGAACCTGTTAGCCACATGATGCCGGCCCTGCCAAAATAGGTGAATAAAAAATGGCAGAGATAAGCGTGGAGGATTTTAGTCATACCGTTGTGCAAGCAGAAGCCAGGAGGGAGCAAGAGTCCTGACAGTGCAGATGGCATTCTGGCAAAGCTCTCATTGACTTGAGTGAAAACTTTGCCTAGGGAGGGGTGGCAAACTTCACACCTCGTAATGAAACTCACCTGCTCAGTACAAAGGGCCACATTCATCACATCGGAGCAGAGATTCCTCTCTGCACTGAGAGCACGCTGTTAGCATGTTCCTGGGGCAAGAAGCTGAGGAAGACTGGAAAAATAGCACTATATCAAACGGGTAGGATTCTGCTCCTCAGTCCATGCCACAACTTACCCGGAGGTGGCCCTAACACAGGTGGCCCCCAAAACTCAGGCCTCTGCTCTGTACCAAGTCCGCTCACTGCACGCTGGCCCCGGGAACCCAACCCTCTTCCTTTGCCAGCGCTTGCTGTGCTAACTCAGAAATACTGCAAACCAGAAGGTGGCAACCAGGTTAATCTCTTAATTCAGGTATGGCCTTCAAAAGTTTTTTTAGCATACCAATATAATATTTGGGAGAGAGAAGAGAGAAGAATTTTATTTTATCAGAAAAATTCTATCAGTACAACTCTTAAAAGGATGTAGCTATACCATCATGATATGTGCTTTATCTTAGGATAGCTTAGAGAAGTTATATTGCTTCAACTACATTGGTATAGTCAGTGGAGTAAAACCCTTAAGTAAACAGGGTTCATTTCTGATCTAAAATGGAAATTAATTGTCTTAAAGGCGTTTTTGTGGGCCCTGAGCAGACATGATTTTAACGAACATGTAGGTCATAGGTACAAAGAACATAGCACTGCAGAACTCTGTTCAAGCCTTTGCATCGTTTGTTCTTTGTTTCAAGCAAGAAAATCCTGAGAAACTAATATTTTATTTTTAATTCCAGAAAAATGCTGGGATGCTGCTCCCACTGGGAGAAAAAATGGCAGAGCTCAGAGCCCTCATGAGCAATTCCTCACTGAGAAACTCTGCCAGGAATTATAACGGGGCGGGGGGGGAGCAGAGCGGAGAGTGTGGAGCAGAAGAGCTCCAAGATGATGCAAGAAAATAATCTCTTTTTTAAAAAGAGAGATGGGAAGGAAAGATTTGCTCCCTAGATAAGTTTTGAATGCCAAGTTTCAGCAATTTTCAGTGCTATATTATAAACCCTTGAAAAATGAAATTTAAGGCTTCTTATCAATTAGACGGACTACCCTTTGTGTTCATAATTTTTACAGAATTGCAAATGCTTCTCACTCTCTTCTTCTTCTAGAGTCAAGGGGGGAAAAAGCCTTGAGGAAAAAGCTGAGTTCCTTTCAGGGATGAGCTGTTCATTCTTGAGGCAGAAAGCCTGGAGTGCTCTGTGCAGACCCTAAATAAAATGACAGTGGTGGCCCCACAAATTTGTTCCTAGGGTTAGCACTCTAACTGACCCTTCCCCATTCATCATACCAATTCAGTCACTCATCATGAATGACACAGCATGACAACACATGAATTATCTCTGACCTTCAGGAGTAGCTCCTCCAGATCAGGTTCGGGTCATGAGGAGGGCAGGAGGGAGAAGTTGGTCTGTTAGACCTGGGGATTACCAGAACGCTTCAGCCTCCAGAGCAAAAAGGTGACGTGTTCATGGCATGAACCTGTCCTCGTGGCCCAAGTAACAGTCCTATAGTCAGCCGTCAAGCCCAGGAGTGTTGTGTGAGCTAGTGGTGTCTCTACGATTGCGAGAAGCCCGTGTGAACTGCTTTGGGTGAGTCAACTATGGACACAGCAAAAATGCCTGTGCCCTGATCCAGGTTGATTGCACCACAGAAGCCACAACCAGGAGGGGTGAGTGGGAACTGGGCAGTCCTGGTGTCTACTACAGAGTGACTTGCCACAACACCAAGGAGCTAACAGATTGTTGGCATTTCTATTAGAAGCACAAATTATTGTGTGTTTATAATTTGTCTGAAAGTTGTGCTTTGCTTCTTGTAGAAGGATGGAAGATTGTCCTTAGATACTTCTAGCCACAGAGAATGACTTAGCACAGTTTAGTTTAAGGCATTTTTCACATACAAAAACTGTATGATGAAATATCCACCAGTAAATCTACTCCTTTCAGATGCTCTTTATCTCCTTCAATGCCCAAAATTTTCAGCATTATAGAAATGTTTAATATTAAAGTAAATGAACCATACCACTGAATTAATTACTACTTCAAGTCTAGCGAACACTTGTTGTTTACAAACAACTCCACCCAGATGAGTCTACAAATCTCGGTTCAGCTAATCCCTGAGTCAAGTTACCCATAATGCAATACTCTTAGCAGGATCAGGGCCTAATGATTTAATCCAGCTAAGAATTACTAATTATTGATGCTAGTGAATACAATGGGGCCATTCACATACAGAAGCGTTAGGTGGATTTTGATTTAGAAATGAAGTTGGGAGAGTGATTTTTCTGTGATACTGATTAAAACTAAACAACGAATCTAATAAGTTCTTGATGCAGACAAGCAACAAGCAGAAAGGGCTGCAGTCCTTTACCATAGTGAACTGATGACATTTTTCATCTGCTCAACATTCATTCTTGGAAAATCCAAACTTAAAAGATAATGCTGCTGGTTTTATGTCTTTTTAGTGTGTGGGATATCTACTGTCAGCCAAACTACCACCTCTTGCCAAGTTATTCTTTCATATTTGTCCAAGACCATGGCATCAATAAGAACTGAAATGACACTGCTCTCATATCATTATCTATAGGGAAGTTTCCTTGTCACCAAGACTAGTTACAAACCCTAGAAAACTCCCCCATAGGAAAATCTAAAATGGCAGGTTTTACCCAGTATTTACCTAGAATATTTACTAAAGCGATGTTTAAGGAAAGGCATGTTACTCTGCATGGACACTAGGGAGGTCTACATCTTCTGCTTCCCCCAAATCAAACAAACCACAGAGCCAGCAGTGAAGTTCCAAATATTTCCATCATTCAGCTGCAGCTTGAGAAGGTGCGAGCACTCCCCAGGATTTTAATTCCTCCTCTACCTTTGTGCAGGCAGAAAATGGAAATGAACTGCTCTATCGTTTTTGCAGGTGATTCAGCTTTCTTTGCATCCCAGGCAATTAGTTTGCATTATTACAACTGTAGGAGAAGCTGCAGCTGCAAGTCTCTGCTTATGTGGGGCAGGTAGGGAAGCTAAAGACGGACTCAACACTGTCAGCCTCTCCCCAAGGCGCTGTGCCTGAGGCGAGACTCCATTCTAGTCTGGACTAGATTCCCACAGCACCATACAGTGTGTAAAAGGAGCTTCAGAGATGACGCCTCCTCCCTGCCCACTGCACAGAAGAGAAAAAATGTTCTTTGCATCCTCCTTCTTCCCTGTGCTCCTGTACAGGGTTAAGCATATTCTAACCCACCGTCTCATAATGTATTATGCTAGGGCACGACCTTACAGCTAGGGGGTACCATCATGCAGCTGCCGTCCTAGGAGAATGTCTACACACTGATTCCCTGCAGAAGAAGGCAGACTAGAGAGAAGGGGGAAAAAAACCAACAACCCACAAACCAGAAAACCTTTACAGGAAAGAGATGAGCATGTAGATTCCTCACCAGTAATTCCATTAGAGATTATTAAATCTAGTACCTCTAAATAAGATCACTGGCTTTTTTTTTTTTTCAGTCTATCCCTCCTTTGCCTGTTTCCTTTAGGCAGGCACCAGCACCAAGGTTTTTTATACACTATCAGAACCTATTTTCTTTTCAGCAAAGCAGATTCTCAAAAGAAAGCAAATTCCCAACTTTCTGTTGTGTTGGCTGTAAGCATCAGAGCATGAACTGATCATACAAAAATAAGGAAGAAACCTTGTATTTCTTGTATATAGTAATAAACATTCAACTAGGTGCAGAATATGACAGTATAGATTGAGATGGAGTTACTACTGCAAACAGGAGACAAGTTTTGTTAGATAAAATCTGTAATCCTTTAGCATAGAAGTCTATGTCCTTTTCCTGACTCTGACATTGCCCATCACCTGGCACCTGTGTGCCAAATGAAGTAACACACACTGACTGAGGCATTCCAAAGGAATTTGGTCTCCTACTCTCCTTCACTCTGTCTCTTGAGTTTACCACTGTTGGTTTTGCATTTTCTGCACCCTTATATGAAACAGTGGTGCTTACACAGAGAGATATCCCCTCTCAATTAAATGGGATTTTGTGTGTGAGTACTTGCTCACAGTATGCTGCTGTTGTGTTATCACCCTCTTCCTCAGGTTCTGTTGTGGGACAATGACTTTGGGTGGGTGAACATGGACACCATGCTCTGAAAATTAAACCAGTCAGTACGAGCTCTATTCTGCTTCTTAACACTCATGCCACAGCCAAGAGCTATCCACTACATCACCATGAACAAGTAATTCTGAGAATTGTTAGTTTCAGCTTTACCATCTGCCCCTCTGACAGCCAAACTTCAATTCATGAGGAGATTGAGAGTTATCCCATATGTTGAGGGATATCAGATCAATTTAAGGCGTGATTTTAAGCACTGAAAAAGGTTTCCCATTTTGAACCAAACTTTTTTCAGTTATATCAGAGTTTCAAATGAAACTGAAAAAGGAAGTTGGCACACATTCACTTTCCAAATGGGCTTCATCTAATTCATTTAATCACTGACCCAGTCGCAAAGCAGAAGAGTAGAACATGTGCACAACTCAGCTGTTTCAGTGTAAAATCCAGTGGTTTAGCATGAACTATGAGTGAAAACTAGTGCATCTCTGCTGACTGACATAAAATGACAGCTTATCAGCTTCCCAAATCAAGATTTCTTCTCCTTCTATAATTATTCTTGTTAGGGGTTACAGATACCCTTTGCTCTACAAAGTTACATAATGGGAACCAATATAAAAAAATCAAAAGTCACATCAGGAAAAATCCTGCAGTAAGATCTCAGCCTACAGCAAGAACAGCTAACCATTCATAGACCCGTGTGCTCCTGGAATGCACAGCTCAACCCTTCATACTGTTTTGGACCTAAGGATAACAGGAACTTCAACCACTAACCCAGACAGAAATTGCTTCTCTTTTCCCTTGTTGCTGTCCTACCTTCTTTTATACCAATGATTAGGAGTACCCAAAAAGCTTACTTGATCATAGGATAGAGAAAAAGTCTCCCACTATCTTGGGCATGCTTTTTACTCTTTTTAATTGTATGTATTCAAAGGTACTTATGAAAAAAATAGGCAGTGTGCTATAAGGAACATTATCTCTTCTGCAGGGCTCCTTTCTCGATACCTGGCAGTGGATATTCAATCTGCAAATCCTTTAAGTCCTTAGCACACAATGGGAGACAAAAGAAGTTGGTAAATTATATGGCATCTATCTGAGATAGATGCTTCATCCACTTTCTGCTACACCAAGCTGATGGCTCTTTCCAGCATTACAGAGAAAAAGAGAGACTACAAGGAGTAGAGAAAAAACAGACAACTGCCACATCTCTAACTTTGCTCCAGAAAGGTAATCAGCTGAGTGAAAGTCCTCCTCCTCCAATGAAATGTGGTAACTGAATTTCATCTTCTTCCCCTCCTCAAGATGAATGGTCTTAATTGTTCATGTCAAAAAAGAGGCAAGTAAGAAAATCTTTTAATCAATTAAGATGAGAGAGGAGGTGATGAGTGACAGCAGGCCAGACACACTACTTGGTTCTAGTCTCTGAGATCTCTACTCTAGCTGGGATCTATAAATTCATCTGGGATAAACTGTTCTTAAGACCCACAATCAAACTCTCCAGTTTGTTGTCTATTCAGATTACTTTTACAAAAGTTCCATAAAGTTTACAGTTCAAGCCTGATCTTTTATTTGGGATACGCTTGATTTTAATGTCTTTTAATGTTTCTCCCACACTTCCTTTCTCAATGCTGTGTTTTCTGCAGGATGAAAATTCCAACACAGATTTACAGGAAAAAAAAAAAATCAAATGGGTTCTATCTCTCCAGCTATGCTCTTTTTGAACAGCAGAAAGATAATGTGGTCAGTGTTATAATGTAGGGATTTTTTCCTCAGCTGCTATATTATGCTCAAATAAAAACAATAGATGCTCTGTCTTTTTAACATTACAATATGTATCAAAGGGATGCTCTGGGAAGGTAGCTGACCTGCAGAATGATTTCTCTATTAAAATTTAATCCATACAGTGAAAAGACTGAGTAGCTCTGTCCTACGGATATATCACAAATAGCAGACCTGTTTCTAGGCACTGCTGAGGTTGCCATGATGCAACCTGCTTCTTCCATGCTTGAAGGTAGTTTTGAAGGTATCTCGTGATGCCACAGCAGCACTTTTGTGGGACTTGACAAAATGAGGTGGCTTACTAAATTTGAAGAGAAAGCAAGTGTAAAAATTATGACCTTTACATGCATACCATATGAAGTCAGGAAGAAGGTTTTGACTCAATAGCCAACATGTCTACTGGCTAAACATGAGGAACACGAAGTATGGAAAAGCCAGCTGCCTGATGATAAAAGAATCACTTGCTAACGTGTCTATTAAGAGTAATGTCAACCTCGCCTCCTTTTGTACACATCATCCTCCTCACAAGAAAGATTACAAGTTGAACATTCCCATACCCGGCACAAAAGAAAGGAGAGCTGAGCTGGGGATCCATAACTGGGGTTAAATGTCAAACTCATCAAGGACATAGCAAGGATACACCATCCCCATCTTTCTTATAAAGAAGGAGAGAGGCAATGCAGGAAGAGAGGAGGGGGACAGGGAAGCAAATAAATAAGGACAACGCACAATTTATGAAGACAAGAAGGTAGTAAGTGCTACTCACCCAGAGTGTAAATTGGTATTGATGTCACAACACAGCCCAGCCAAAAAATAATGATGATGATAATTTAGGGCTTGCACTATATCTCATTCAAGCTCGGCAGCCCCCCCCCCGCCACTTTCTTCCCCTTCTCTATTCATTGGTGTCCCCCTAAATCAAATACACTCAATGTTTATTTGATTATATTTCCTTATTTTATTTATCATCCATCGCTCACTCTTCTACTTTCCTCACAAGTTCTCAGTGGGGCATCTCAGTCATTTTCTGGTACCTAGCAGTACTCAGAGGAACAAGGCTATCTTTAGGCCACAGGAATTAGAATCCTTATGCTGGTAAGGATCCATGCATCCTTCCCAGCCCTCATCTGTCATCCTTTAATCTTGCCTGTTTTATGCTCCAGATCCTGGCTACCCAGTCCTGACTTCCCGGGTTTATAGCCCTGACTTAATTCCCTCCTGTAACATTTTACTGCTTGGTTATCGGCCCTTAGGGGCCTCATTTACAGAAGTGCTGTTTTTGCTATAGTTAAGACTAATTCACTGGGTTACAGTTTGCTCTTACATCCTACATTCTGTTCAGTTCCCAGTCCCTTCTCTCCTGCAGGGAGGCAAAGGATTTTCTAATGGACAGGAGATTTTTAATTTTTTTTTTTTATTTATTATGGGTATTAATCCCCTTTTGGGTGTTTCCAAGCCTGAATTAAATTCTCCCCCATTGTATAGCATGATTCTGCCTGTTTCTCTTTGATGCACATGTGCCCTCTGGGCCCTTCATAAGGTCTCTGGGACCCTGAGAAGGAGACTTCATCTGGAATCTGCTCTCCATATGCAATTTGATGTTCTAGGGGAGTGGCAGACCACAGTCCTGAGAAAGCCTTGGGAGTCAGATATGTCCCCCTAGTTGCGCCACCGCTCCAGCTGACAGTATTCTGTTCCTAGTGTGTGTTTTCTTTTTTTTTCCCCCAAGTTTATTTTCATTTTCTCGTTAGGGAACGAAATATTTTCCTTATCATTTATGTTTGTTTTTTCCCTAAAGCTTTATATGGTGACTCTATGACCATTGGATTTCTACCTTTCTAATGTACACACATGTACAGATACAGGTAAGCATACACACACAGATAATATATATTGGTGTGAGTATATGGCTCATTTCAATAAATCTCCCTAAACAAGGCTCATTTTCCAAGTGCTGCTTGGTTTCACAACTCCAGCTCCAGCTGGGTCTGTGATTTATTTTGTTTGTGGACCGGTTTTCATATAAGAGCACAGCACAATCAATGCCCTCCTCTACACTGACTAAGCCAAAACTACAGAATCACCTACAGAAAGACAGGGGACACAGTCAAAGGCCACCTGGTCAACCTATGTGTGGCCCCCAACGTGCCTAAAATGGAGAAGATGGGTACCTGAGAAGACTAAAATGGAGTAGACGTGCTACAATGGAGAACAGGTAAGCGTGATCCACGGAAGGTATACAATGTGAGCTGTCTGGGGTTGCATGCCCAACAAGACTTAATTCAACTTCCTAAGCAAATGAAATTCTAAATTTGAGTCACATTAGAACCTCCCACATCAGGATCAAGAGTCTGTTGAATTCTGTTTCAATAAACTATTTAGCATCAGCTGAATTCCAAATAGCACCATAACAATGTCAATAACATGAAAAATGAAACATGAACTTGTAAATAATACTGTCTTAGCTGTTCTCTCTTACTTTTACAGGATCAAAAGCTTGTTGCCAACATTTGTTAGATTTCCCAACCTACTGCAAGAGATAAATACATACTATTCCTATTTTTTTGATAGATAAACTGTGGCATAAAGAAATTAAATGAGTTGCCTAAGGTCATACAATGAACAGTTTAGGAACTGGATCCCTGGACTAATTTTTTTTTCTTTCAATTTCTGTGTTTCTAAATGACAAGCCCTCCAGGGGTTTGGCACACACTTGCAAATGATTTTCCAAAACTACCAATATTGGCATAACTCCATTCCTATAGAAGCCACTACGCTCTGAACAGAATTAGACCAGCTTATTATCTTAAATGGCAACAAAGCTAAAGCAGCACCAGCTGCAGTTCAAAACCTCACCCAAATGCAGAATCAATAAATCTCCAGAGGAAGTGACAATAGTAAAAAGCAAGCCAGCATCAACAAAAAAAGCAAAACGAAAACCAGAAATGAAAGCACAATCACAAGAATTTAAGGGTCGTGAAGGAACAAGAGTTCAGCGTGTTACAGTATGGTTCTAATCTGTGATATGGGCTTCTGGCTATGATAGGATTGCACATAAATAATAATATCCCACAGGTGTAATTTTTTTTTTCTTTTCCTTAAATTGGCTTCTTTGGCAACAATGACCACAACCAGATCCTCGTCCCACACACCTTTCTTTTCTTTGAACCCCATATGCATCATAGACTCAGTTGACAAAAAAGTATCCCTTTTAATAAACAGGGATATACCTAAAGTGCTACCTTGCAGCAGACACATATACACTCTGTTCACGTTAGCCTCAAGAAGTGTGTGATTATATTCCGTTTTTGTTCTTCAGGGTCCTTCCTCTTTCTCCAAGGGCCCAGCATCCCATTTTCCACCCTCAGAGATGTGCTGTGTGCTGCAATGTTTTCACATGATGGCTGATGGAGTTCCCCCACATGGAGGTGGAAGGAAGGAAGGAAGAAAAAAAAAAAAAAAAAAAAAATCACAGCTCTGTTGCTGCACATGTCTACTTCCTGGCCTGGCATGACAACCCCAACACCATTGCCAGGAATGCTCTTTGAGAGATAAGGGTGTGAGTGCTGCAGGATCCCCCTCAGACTCAGCTGCCAGCTGGTATAGGCAGTAAAGAAACAATGCATTATAAATTCCTGCAAACATCACTTGTTTCAAGCCACAGAAATCATGTCTAATGTATTTAGCAGTTAAAAATGAAGAGATCTGGAACTTGACGCAAGTTTCTATTCAGTGGGAAAAACTACAACTTCAGACTCCTTCATCAAAACCCTGTCAGGTGGTCTAGCAGCAGCTACCTGTGGGGTCTGGAGATTGAGATCCCAGCTCCAAAGTAGGCTCACCCTGCATAATCCTGGTTTCAGGAAGAACCATGTCCTGCCATCCAGCTCATCATTGTCAACAGCAGCTATATATATCACATGTAAATGGAACCCGGGAAGGGCTATGTCCTCAATCACTACCCAAACCTGAATGTTTCCACAGATTGCCATTGAAAAAGTGTCATATACTCCACCATTCCAGTATGTACTAAATACTACATCACTCATTGGACAACACTATAGAGACCTGGATTGGTAGCACTGTCTATCCCTCTCTCAGTGAGCTCAGCTCACTGACTCCAGCAGACCTATTTATATGAACGGTAATTACTTCTCTGAATAAGGGATTAAATCTCCAGCTATTAGACTCTAAAGTAAAAGCCCAAATGACAGACACTAATCTCTTCAGGGTATAAAAGTAGTTTTTAGATGGTATATTAACTGGCTCTGTAGTTTTATCCAGACTCCCCATTCCATAATCAGAATGTGTATGTCCTGTATACTACCAGATCCCAAACCAACATCTGTAGTGCATGCATTAGCAGTTTACCATCATGCTTCTCTGTGCAAATTCCATCATTGGCAGCATTCCCTAACTCCTTCCAATTCATGCGGAGCAGAAGGGGGGAGTGCAGTAGATTCCTGAATGTGCATGCGGTGCCTGCTTTGTAGTAGGCATGTGATACACTTAATTTTCTAAAATGTATGGTCAGACATAGGGAAGAGTTGGTCAAGGTTTAAGGTGACTAGTAACTGTCTCCAGCATGAAGACTCTAGGGAGGTCTGAAGACAAGTGTTCTAAGGACATCATATACATTGGAGATGACATCCTAGGTGGTTTTCAGGGCTACAGATATAGATGTGTGGACTTAGAGGTAGTGAAAAAGCACTTCCTGCAAGCTTAGTAATCTTTTATGTCAGCCCACTCGTTCAGAGGGAAAAGGACCCAACGGTCCAGCATTCCCATTTCCAAAGAGAGTCTGAATATCAAGTGAGAAAGAAGTGTTGCATACCTCACTTCTGTTGATGATCCCATTGAGCATCAGGAACGTAGAGGAGCTTTTCTTTGCAAGCTTCTTGTGCTCCAGGCAGAAGTTTTCACTCACTGTGTTAAGTGAACCTAGAACAATAAAGGGAAAATTAAATAAAAAGTTCCACCTCAGAGGCAGGTGCTGACGAGCAGTTACTAAATGAGAAAAAGGGCAAAGGTACTCCCACATTTCCAATATGATCCCACTTCCAGCTAGGGTAACAAGGCCTCAACTGGAATGTCACAGCAAAATGAATGATAAGGCACTCCTTCTTCTGCAATATGTTAGAGGAGAGGATGACTGGTGGCTGACAGTGCAAAGGGATGAAAAACACAGAGGCCTCAGTTGGAAAACTGAAAGCAGCAATATGGAAAGTGAGGGAGAAGTGAACTCTGGGTCAGCATTGCTGGAGTAATTCTCTAGCCACTACTATGTGACTGCCTTAATAAACCAATATCCTTGAATAACAGGATGGGGATGAGGAAGAAGGTAAAACACCTTCAATGTTTGTGTATAAATTTGATTTTGCATGTGCATGAAGGCTTATTGAACAAAAATCCAGTTTCAGTCTCGAGTCCCAGCCAATGCCCCTGCTTCCCCTCTCCTCACCAAACCTAGTAATGAAAAGAAAAAAAAGTGTCAGCTAAATAGTAGGGTCTCCCTAGTTTCCTTGGGTTCCCTTGATTTCTGTTCCCTCATCCTGTAAGAGTGAGTATGTTGACAAGACTTAATTGGATCTCAGAAGCTCAGCTATGTCCAGAGCGAGTTCTCGGGACAGAATAGTCTGAATCTCCCACATCATACACCATTGGTGGCTTGGAGTTGCAGGGTGTATCGTTTTGGTGGTAATATTCAAGGTCTGTTTTGCAAACTGTTAAGTAGTCACAATCTCATGGACTTCCAACAGCTGTTGCTGTTCCTCCAGTTTCTAAGTAGATGATGATGGGTGGAATGAAAGTAGCAGGACCCCACACAGGAGGGGGTGAAAGGAAGGAAAGGAGAATCAAGAGAGAGGAGCCATTCCTCAGTTTCTCAGAAACTCTTCTTTTACCCTTTCTGTATCAGCAGAACTCCCTCACCTCTCTACTAACATACCATAGTATGTCAGCAGGCTGAAACAAAGGCTGCATTTTTCCACGAAACACAAACCCAAGGCTGGAGACTGCATGGGCCAGAATTTAGGGCAGATCTACTCCAAGACTCATCCGTCCTAGCACCTCGTGTTCCCCCAATACTGTTATAATCAGAAATAAGATTATAAAAAACAGTTCTTCCTTCATCATAGGCTGATAAATTCTCAAAGGTCCTTGAAATTGGTATAAAGACTCTGCCTACAATAAGATGAAGGCCACTCCAGCCTTTCTTCCAGAGGATCTAAAAACTAGCAGTCATGCCCTAATCAGAAATGTTCTCTGATCATTCCATTCTCTAGTAATTAACAAACCTGACACCAAATTTTGCCATTTTTCCCAACAAACCTAAGTAGTATTTATTCACGTTGCACATACTCCAAGGAGTTAAAAGCCATTTTGTTCTGGATACATTCTGTGTGACTCAATTTCTAAAGCACTAAATTGGAAGCCATAAACCCATGTCATTATTTACTTTCTTAAAGATAACATGGAGCCAGCTTCTCTCTGTGTCTCTCTCAGTTTTGCTGCCTTTTGGAGGCATTCTTTGTGACTGCTGCACAGCTCAGTAATTCCCAAGTCAGTGCATATATGGAAAATCCCTGTC
This sequence comes from Phaethon lepturus, assembly GCF_000687285.1. Taxonomy (NCBI): domain Eukaryota; kingdom Metazoa; phylum Chordata; class Aves; order Phaethontiformes; family Phaethontidae; genus Phaethon; species Phaethon lepturus. The sequence goes on along the minus strand of NW_010532216.1, from coordinate 7,224 downwards.
AAACAATGGCCCAGGATCGGGAAGGAGGAAAGCTCCATTCACCACCAGACCTGTCTCTCATGGCTTCCCCCCTTCCCCATAGCCAAATGCCTCTGTGGCCATCTTCCCTGCCTCCTTGTTTTGTGTACAGGACACCAGAAGTGGTCACACTCCACACCCATTTCGGGGGGAAAGGAAAAGGGGAGCGGCGTGCGGCAGAGGGAGTCAGGAGGGGGTCACAGGGGAAAAGAATTAACTTATTCTCAGAGAAGCATGGCGTCCAGACTGGCGGGTTTCTTTTATCCTGCTTCAGTTCAGTAAAAGCTTCAATTAACTCCCATTAATTATTAAATCAGAACAACACGTCTTTGGGTTCCAACAGCTAAACTCTGTTACTGCTGTTTCTTTGGGGAGCTTGGGTAGTTTTACAACTTAGGACATAAGTATCTTTCTTCAAGGAGTTCCTGGGCTGTTTTTGTTTTCCTCTCTCTGTGGGAGCATTTTTAATCACAGTATCTCATGCATACATGGAGGGAAGCATTTCTGGGCCTGTTGCACCTTGAAAACCTTTTACACCTAACACATACAGCTCTTCCAGGTTCCAACAGGTGCTAGCAACACAGCCATGAGATTTCACCCCAGGAAAGCTCTCAAATTGAGGCTCTCCAGGAAGCTGGAAGCATTTGCACAGCCCCTCTAAAAGGGGCTGCTTCCTTGTAAAATGGAATGCTGGGTTTCCAAGTATGCATTATTCTTCAATTCTACAGCTGCTTCCCACCCTTCTTCTCCATGGATGACCCTAGGAATTCTACCAAAAACCTCTAGGCACTCATCTTAGCTCAGGCCTCTTAAAAATGTTTTTGCCCTCCCAGCCCTGACCTCTCTTACTTCCCCAGTATATTTTCAAACTCTCGTTCTTGTGGGCAAGTCTGATCCTACCTTCTGCTTTCTTGCCCCAGATTATTTTAGAGACAAATGGCTTTCCTAAAGTCTTCTGGAGAGTCTCTGCCTTCCACCTGTGAAGTTCTAGGCTCGATGAACAGCTCTAGCACAGTCCTGAGAAATGAACAGCTCTAGCACTGTAAAATGCTTTTATTTCTTATGTGAATTTAATGTATTTGGGAAAGAGCCAACCTGATAGAATTGAATGCAAAAGCTCTATAGCAAAAAAAAAAATGGGTGCAGCAAGGCTTGGCAGAAATCTGCACATTGTCTGAATGGGAGGGTACAGACTCCATGGGTCAGAGTGCCTTCATTTCCCAAACACGGAAGTCTCCAGCTTCATGGATAAAGAGAGAAACCTGTCTCTCTCCTCCCACCCTTTTCATCGTCTGCCAATTCTCTCCCTCTGTTTCCCATGTTGTGAGCTTTTGCTGCTCTACTCATTGCCTACAGAATAAATGAAAGCGATTAGAAGCCCCTTGGGCCGTATTCGAACAACTCCACAGGCTTCTCCAGCAGTTGTATAGGGCCCCTAGCCTCTCAAGCACCTTGTCCCAGGCAGAGAGGAGTGGTAGGGGAGAAGAGACTGAGGTCACTAGCAACACACTACAACACAGGTGAGAGCAGGAAATACAGCAGAAGGTAAGAGAAGGGACATGAGATACATGAAGGGAGAGGTATGAAGCAGGGAAGAGAGGGTCTCAGCTGAGACCAACTTTCTAATTTACACTGCCCTTCTTCTTTGGCCAAGAGAAAGAGGGATTAAGGCTGTTCTCTACTCTTGCTCCTCCCAAACAGCATGAAATCATTGGGCACAAGGTAATGGTTTCAAATATGCATTGAGCTGAGTTGAGATACTATATGCAATAAAAGGATGGGATTGGAAAAAATGGTGTCCAATATGTACCACCATGGGGAGAGTTTTGGTGCTGGGCACAGAGTGATCTTCACTATCATGGTAGAAAACTGGGGGATTGTGCGCATTAAAAAACAACAACAAACAAAAACCAACAAGTATAGAAAAATAGACATAAGTAGATAACTAAATTAAACAGGCAGCTCTGAGCAGGCAGCTAGTCAGTCAGCCACCTCTTCTGTCTCCCTTCCCTGCTTGGCTTTCTGTTTCTGCTCAGAGTGGGGAAGCTGGCAAAACTTCATACTTTACCTGCAATACCACTGACAACATGTGATTTGTTTTGCCTCTGTTGGAAAAGACTGCAATATCTGCTGTAGCAAACTTACTGTCTGTCAGCCCACACGTCCTTCAGTGATGCCACTGACCACAGCCCTCCAGTTCTTTTGTCTGAAATTAGTGTGTGGGGGGAGAGAACCTACAGTAAATACATTTGTATTAGAGAAGCTGCTTCCACATGTCTTTTTAAGAAAACAGAATGGTCTAGAAGGGGACCAGCAGTAAATATTTTCTTCAGTCTTCCAAATGTTTCAAGATACTCTACACATTGTTGTCTGCATGCATGACTCTGTGTGTGAGCTGTGTGTTTGCCATCAGTACACGTCATGCTCAGAACCTTTCTGATCTTGCAGATTTCAGGTGTAAGGTTATCCTGTGAGGCTGCTTGCCGGGTGCTGAGAACACAACCCTATTGCTCAGAAGAAAAAAATCTCTACAGCCAGATCTAAGTTTCTAGCAGTACCTGTCTCAAAGATATATGCCTGAAAGACACTACCCAGGCCTCTGGGTCACATAAAAAAAGGCAGACAAGAAAGCACACTGTGGGAAGGATGTCTGGCGACTGTGTGAACTGTGTGGCACAACCACCCACAAAAATGAGAGACTGGACAGTGCTGCAAGAAGCATGAATTCAATCCCTTTTTGCTATGCACTCCCCTGTGTATCCCTTTGTTTTCCACATTGTCTGACAGAAATCACGCTGTTCATCCCTGTGCTGCAGGTCTACATTTGCAAAACCCACCTTTCAAAGACTTTTTAAGATCTTGGATGAAAGCTGCTATTATGCCTTACAGTTAATTAGGTAATCATTATTATTTATTGTTGTGGGAGTTTCTGGAGAAGTTGTATGAAAGAATAGCAAGCTTGACCTTATGTACTCACATCTCAGTCTAATTCAATATTCTTTATCAAATATACCTTTGCTGCAAAGTTCCTCAGGGTAGGGGCTCGTTTGTTCTGCAGAAAGTTTGCAACCCTTCAAAATCCTATGAAAATAATAAAATTAATTAGTTTAATTTAAAATTAGAGAAAAAAAGAAACAATCTGAACAGTTTTCATTTCTATCTGTGCCTCACACTCTGCCCCATTTAAAGCAACGCAGCATAGAACTATTTCCCCCTTCTACTAGCAGGGTCTAATAAGAGCAGTAAGAACTGTTCACAGCTACATCCTTCATCTGAGCGTCTCATAGCACAGACATTTCGCAATCAAACATCACACTATTCATTCCTGTAAGGCATATATGGATACCTATCCCCACTCTACAGGTGCACAAATTGAGATCCATGAGGAGTTGGTAGTGAAGCTGGGAATACAGTCAAAAAACTCTAATTTCATAGGCCCCTATAGAACTTGCAGATGACACTCGTTTTTACGCCAGATAACCCACTTTGCTAAGCAAAGGAGAGATATGCTTAGCTCCCAAGTGTGAAAATCAGTGTGCAGCCATAGGATCAAGGCATAAAACCACTGTCCCTAAGGCCACTCGGGTTGGTTATTTTGATCCATGGATTTACAGAGAGAATCCCATAACCATATTTTAGCAGCATCCAAGCACAAAAAGGAGCAAACTCCTGCAGATTGGAGGCAACAGGGAAACTCGCACAGTGGGCTTGATCCAGAACTGCCTGATGACAAAGGAACCATTTCACTAACCCCCGTACATTTCTACAGGCTTCACCACCCAGAGAATGCCAGCAAGATGCTAGTGGAATCCACCAGAAATGGACCTGTGGGAGCAAGTAAAAGGCCCTGCCATCTTATCCTGGTGCAGGAATCCACTTTCACATGCTTCATTATTTGTCCTGTTAAGCAAACATGAGTGCTTTTAGTGCAGGCTGAAGAAGGGCTGCTCCTAATCAAAAGCAGGCAGCTTCTTTATTTCTATTTCTTTCCCTCCATTGTCTATTTTGGTGTTTATAAAAACCAAAGTTGGGAGCTGTGTGGCTGTGGCCTACTCACAGCAGCTGGCTTGCTTGTAAAGGCTCCACATCAGCCAGAAAGACATACCAGATACACGGTTCATAGAGCATTCCCAGTGGGAGAAAATATCGTTTGGTGGTAAGGCCAAGGCCAATGTCTTTGTGCCTCTGGTGCACAGAGGTGGTTCCCCAAGCTGGCTCCAAACAGGCCAGGTGAACAGGGATGGCTGTGATGGAAGAGCCCAATACTCAAGCAGGCAGACCTGATTATCTAGAAACATGCAGTGAGAGGCATTGACCACCACTCCAGCCCAGAGCTGGGAACTGCGACTGCACTTCACCTTGGAGTTTGCCTGTACCCTCCTTGACAGCTTCCATTCAAAATGCTACAGGTCCTTTCCTTTGGATCCTCCCATCCTATAGAAAAAGGAAGGTAAGCCGAAGTCTGCCTGTGAGTCTTCTGTCCCATGCTGACACATCCATGGGACAGTAGGAATATCTATGTAGTATACCTAACTTAGTATGAGAATTGCAGTCGCTGGGCTTTTTCTGAGTGTGCAGCAGTCACACATATACTGCTGATACCCTGCACTGGCTTCCAATTTCCAGTTCCCTGCTACATGAGAAAATGTAGATGCCTTGAAAATAACCACCAGTTTGTTGTACCAATAGCTAGCCTGATTTTCACTGTTCACTTTGATAATTCTGAGCCTGTTGTCAAACAGAGTGGCCATTTAGCAACTCTGATCACCAAGTTCACTGTGTTGGAGAATTTTCATAGGCTGAGGTTGGTTTCCTTTTGTCACCTTTTCTTTAACAATAAAAAAATTATACCCCCCCCAAAGCCCTTTTGAGCTACAGCAAGAATTACAGACTACCCTTGCAAAACACTGGCCAAGAAGCGTAGCACCTCATAATGTGTACGTACATCAAACTGATAACTCCTGAAGAAATAAATACAACCTAGAAGAGCAAAATGAACTCACTTCTTCATATATTCATCTATAAGCCTGTGATATCAGGTGTGTATATATACAGTGTGTATATATATCAGTGTGTATATATACATCTATAAGCCACAGGCTAAGCAGGAGAGGAAAGAACAAACTCAAGACAAGCGAGGAAGAAGGGGGAAGGAGGCAGAAATGTTACTTTTGCAACAGCTCACGTAACACCAATTACTGACAAGGCATCAGGAAAGGCGTGTAACAGCCATGGAGCAGACCATAGTGAAACACC
>NW_010532216.1:411-1919 GCF_000687285.1 Phaethon lepturus | reverse complement strand
AATGCCTTTTCCGCTATTAGCAGCGGAGACATCCACCCCCCATATGTTTTCCCTCCCCAAAGCAGCGTTAGTTCTTCCTTTACTTTAGAGAAGCTGCTCTGAGCCCCGCTACATGCCCTGTCCTCCCTGTTGATTTCCATGTCCTGTAGAGCAGCTCTGGCTGGAGGACTGCAGAGCAGACTCCCCCACCTCAGCTCCACAGGGAAGAAGGGATAACTCACACCTTTACAAGCAGCAGCCCATCTTAAAACTGGGACTCTGCTTGTGAGGCAGCAGTTCTGAACAGGTCTCCTCTTGCTGGAACCACTCCTTTCTGTTTATATCCCAAGAGGATATGCTTAGCCACACTCTAACTCCAAATGTCGCAGTTAGCTCACTTTTCTCACTAGCCCCATGCATTAGCTGGGGGTAGTTGTAGTCTTCTACTGTACTTACAAAGAGCAGAGCTATAAACCTTTAATGGACACTACAATAAGAGGGGCAAAGCACCACCATACCACTGTATTAAGAGTAGTGAGCTATGTAAACAGCCACAAGAGAGATCTCTACAAGCTCCCAAATATAAATTTTCCTGTGTTAAGGGACTGCCGAGCGAGACAGGTTAGAGGGGAGAGCTATTAAAACCATCTGAACTTGAGCAATACTGGGCAGCTTGTACTTTTCTTCATTTTTCATAGCTGCCTACAGTCCCAACTTCAATATTCGTTTTTGGCACAGGACTGGTTACATGCCTAATGCCTGAAGAAAAGTGGGAATACTGAAGGATTAGAAATACCTAAATTTATAGCAGGATTAGCTGAAGTTTTATCCTGTTTGACACAGAGAACTAACATGAACAACCAAGAAGGACATTCCAGTCCCATTATCTCCTACTCCTGCTGTAAAGAATGCAGAAATAAAGGATTGCACAAAAAAAAAGTTTGACATGCATTTGAAATATCCCAGTCTGTTATGAGAAATCAGCATGCTTGTCGAAAAATTCCACAATAATTCAAAAAATATTTTATAAAAAAATTAATAAATAAAAAGTCTAATTCTACTCTTGCTTACATCAGTTTTACATAAAACAACATTAATGAAAAGAGAACCAAACCCAAAGAAAATATTTGGTTAGATCTCATTCCACTGCCAATGAAATCTACCACTGAGCTTAATGGAGTATGACCAACACCAGAAATACCTACATCTTCCATACAGCCATATCATTCAAGGTTCTGCTCAGATGTTGGTTGATGAAATTAGCATTTCTGTGACCAAAATGAATGATTCAGGTGCTAATCTAGTGCAGATTTCCTTGGGTGACCTCAGGCATGTTTCAGTTCCCTTTCTCTGAAGCAGGGATAACAGCCCCAGCACCGGTTCCCAAATTTGCCATTGACTCAGATTGACTTAGTGACAGATCCAGACAAGAACAATGGACAGATCCTGTAGAAGGGAGAAATAAAACATGGAAGCATTATGAGCTGATTTTCATACAGGAATTGTAGGTTCTCACCAGAAAGCCAGCC
>NW_010532216.1:0-396 GCF_000687285.1 Phaethon lepturus | reverse complement strand
AGAAAGCCAGCCACCCAGCCACACGCACCCACTCTTTCTCTAAATGGATTTTCTTTTAGACCGAGAATTGCATTTTTTTTGAGTCTTTGCTCCTACACTGAGCTTCACATTTTAAAAATAAATCAGGCGATCCAGAATAGTGGAGCTCGGGGGTAACAACAGCGATTATTTTTCAGTAGGAAACACTCATTCAAATCTTGCGTAATTACATTACAGAAATGCTGCAGAACGAGCCCTTGTCTGGCCCTCCCCACTCCCTCTTTCCCCCGCAGGCCCATACCCCTGCCTTTAAGTCGCGCCGGGGTGCTGGACCCCAGGACAACAGCCCTCTCCCCTAGGCCCGGGCCGCTCTGAGCGCCCCTCTGCCGAGGCGGAGGCTCCCCCCGCGCTGCTCGG
>NW_010532215.1:0-4831 GCF_000687285.1 Phaethon lepturus | reverse complement strand
TGGGGATCGAACTCGCTACCCTTGGGTCCAAGGTCACGCGACCTGGCCACTCATCTATCTCAGATCCCCACCAAAGGGTGATATATACCAAGCTGTCTATATAAACTAGACTCCAACACTGACAAGTATGATAATTTCCACTACAGCAACATTTGAACAGCAATGCAGAGTTGCCTCTTGGTACCAGACACAGTACTGTAAGCAGTATACAAAGTGCAAACCAGAAACTAGTAAATTTGAAAAAAAAAAAACCTTCTACATTAATTATTGTAATGATAGAGAAGGAGAAATAAATTGAGGAAGCAAAGACAATTCTGAGTCCCAAATTCACCTTTTTCTAGGATTAGAATAGTAAATAACAATTTTATACTTCTGTTAGTGAGCAAACACCAAGAACACACTGACAGGCAAGAGCCAGGTTTTATCTTCTTTTGCACAAACACTGCAAGATCTTCTGCTCAACAACATCCACAACAATGCCAGAAGAAAACAAATCAGGGAAATCACATGCTAATTATAAGATATTGGACAGAGTAAGTCTAATAATGACAAACAGAAAACTAGACATTTCAGAGCTATTGTTAGGAATGAAGATGCAGTACTGCAATGCTTTAAAATCCTAAACAAAGCCCATGCCAAACATTAAACAAAAAGCCAAAACTATAGTCTGAGACTTTAAAAAAAACAAAAACGCACCACACACAAAACCACAACAACAATAATCTTACTTTTCCTCTTTAGAATGTACACAGAATCATTTCAGAATGAAGACCCACTTACATGCATAGAGCAAAATACACAGCCTCTACCAAAAACCTAATTTATAAGAGTGAGAGCCCACTTAACTCTCACAGGCATGTAGATTAATGTGTTATTCTTCATCTCTCCCCTTCATTCATCTTGGGCTTACTCACTTTGACTGAACACCTGTTTTGCATTTTGCATGATCATCAAAACACTTGTAAAAGAGAATGATTTCTGAAGCACAAAAAACATCCTCACACCTCACTACAAGTTACACACAGTAGTACTTAAAAATCACTCATAACTGCTAACTGATTTGATTTTTTTCCTTCTGCAGTCTTGCAATGCAGCTTCTGCTTTGGCATCAGTACTGTTAAAAAGGAATATGCTGGAGAGAAAATGAGGCCAAGAGTAAAGTATTACAAGGTTACATTTATGCCAGCACACTGGAAAAACAGCTGTAAATCAGATGTAGTCCAAGTAAGAAAAGAAGCCAAATAAAAATTGCTCTGTAACAAGTATGAAGGACTTGAAGGGAGATTAAAACATAAAAAAGCAAGCCACCCTCATTTTAAGTTGAAAGTTTTAACACCAGACAGGCAAGCTCGGCAGGTTCTTATACAAAAGCCTTAAACCTACTCACATTAAAACCATCAAATTATTCACAAAATCAGTCCTTCAGTTAAAGGCTTTCAGAAGCAAGACCCCAAAAATTACATCTGAAAGTATGACTGCAACGTAGACCCCTATGAAGTGTAACTCATGTGTTTTGCAAGAGCTACAACCCAATGAGACATCCACATTACAGCTTGCTTTTTCTTTAATGTAGCCTCTAAGTCAACTCTTTGATGCCGAGAGCTGCAGCCCAGACAGCTGAGCCAGGCCATCAGAGCCCTCCCAGAACTAGTCCTCCTTTACTCTAGGCTTCTGTCCGTTTTACCTACATGCTTCCCACCTATCTTCTTATACACACCGGGGAGCAAAGACAGACTTACAGCCATCTGTTTCATTTTAAATCCTGCACCTCACATAGTCTGTTTTGCTTTTTCTACAGCTTGCTTTGCTGAACAGATGCCACTTCAAGAGTATGGTTTTCTGCTCACAGGAGCACAGATTTCTGCCTCATCTCTGCTCCCAGCTCTGTGAGAGCCTTATTCTGAAGAAGCTTTCCAAATCTGTGCTTCTTCAGCAGCATCTCAAAAAGCTGCAAGGAAATATGGTGGGAATCATGAAGGTGGCCATCAATGCCAGAGGTACACAGACTCCATGTTTTACAAATGGATGGCATAGTTCCAAGCCCTCCAAAACACAGTTTACCTGTCCTTGCTATGGTTAACACTTGACTTGTCTTCCATTAGGAGCCTGCACTACCTGAAGCTCTGGCACACTGACGATGCAATTTTCAAGTTGGAAACAAAGTCTGCAGACAGGTCCAAAAAGACCCCAGAAATTAGAGAGGATGAATTCATAAAGCCATGCTAGAAAGTGCTGAACTCTGCGCTTGGGAGAGAAGCAGGGAGGAGGCTGGGAGTCAGCTCTGCTAAACAAGTACCATCATATTAACTCAGCATGCAACTCATGTAATTCCCCTCTCCAGCACAGACTGGAGTTTGTTACAGAACAAATGAAAAAAATTCTGGAGAAATTCCTAAGCAGGAAAAACTCACGTCAGACTATTTCCTTTTTTTTTTTTTTTTTTATTTTGGTTACAAACCCTGCTCCCACCTCTGCTCAGCCAGGAATTGATAAAAAAATTTCTTCTATAAAGATCACTCGTGAGTTTTGGGAAACAGACTCTCTCTTCCATTCAGAAGTGTCAAGAAAACTGTCTCTATAGCTATAACAGAAATAGTAGTAAAACAGCAGTGGTAACAGGAACCGAGGACCAATTACCTTGATTTTACACTCTACTGAAACTTAAAATATGAAGCGCATTACCACAGATTGTTCTAGGGGTGGAACTAGTGTAGCGGACCATACCAAGACAGAACAAAAGTGACCCAACAGCATTGTCCTAAAAGCCAATGGGATACAGAACACAGAATAAAAAAATCCTAATATCCTACCTCACCTCCCCAAAGTAAACACTCTGGCTTGAGACCACTTGAACAAGGGAGTTACTACTCTGGAAAGGAGAAATGAAGTCACCTACAACAACTTTTACACCTTGTAGATGTTTCCAAGTAAGTCTGCATAACACACAAGTGTCCCTCTGGTTACAGCTGTTCACCCCTACAGTCATTCTACCACTAACAGTTACAAGCTTTGCCCAACTGGAACAAAACATTTTCACAATGCAGCAACTAAAAAATTCAGGGGATAAGGCAAGATATTTTTCACCTCCTTATCCAACCCACACACTGGCCATATGTGCAGAATTGAAGGGATAAATGCACTTTCTCCACAAGAAACAGGACTTCAAAGCTTACAATTTGCTTAAAACCACATTTTTCTGATGCCTGCAATGATTCTCAAAGGGTGGTTTTTTATTATTTATGCAATTCTATTAAAAATTTTTTCTTAGTATAAAAAGTCTGGCATACTTAGAAAAGAATAAAGGATTACAAGTTGCTTCCAAAGCTTTTAATAAAGGATCAACCCAGCTGTGACAGTATTATAGTATTTTGGTCACGTCAATGTGAAAGAACACAAACTGAAGAACTACAAGGAGCTATAAGCATTTACAGTGCCCACTATTTCCTAGGCTGACAAGGTCCTGTCCTAACAGGCAACATGGCCACTCCACATTTGCACATCCTAATTCAGCAAACCAGCACTGCCTTGCACCAGCTTCAAGCACAAGATTCTCCATCATTCAAAAAATTGTTGTGCGGCACGCAGAAATTGCAACAATAGCAGCTAGAAAGGATGCTTTTGCTATCAGCCTGCCACAGACACAGCACCCTACTGCTAAGTTACTTGCTACCCTGCCTATCCAAAGAGGGAAGCGCTCGATCCTACCACTTCACCTTGGGTACCTATGTGCATGTTGCTGACATTTGCCATGTAGGCACTTGTCTTAACCATTCAGGTCCTCCATAATACACAGACAGACACTTGTGTAGCCAATGCATTTCCAGAGTTAGCTTAAAAGGCAAGTGACCACCACAGAAGTCACTGAAGTCCCAGAGTAACAGAGGAGGCCTGTTAGCTGTGTCCACCATCTCTAGCTATAAACACACAAATCCCAGGCTCAGAAAGCTTCCTCTGTTATAACCACAACGGTCCATCTTGCAACAATAAACTGTTCACAACAGACTATTAGCTATTCATTACATGCAGGAACCATGGGGAAACAAACCGGTCTCCAGACCAGCACGGTCTCGCCTTGTGGTGTGCCCTGCTGCTGAAAGGCTAGGGAAGAGCACTTCGCTCAGCTCCCCAGTGGCCTGCTCCCCAATACAGGTCCTTCACACCACTGCCAGATGTACACACCATCATCTACTGCCTTCTGCCTGTTCAGCGGGGCTCCACAAACACCCTCGGCACACAACTTTTGCTTCCATCTAATAAAAACTTTTCTTCATCTGCCACCACTTCTCAGGCTGCTGCTGAGACACCCTCCCATGCCTCCCATTTCAGCCAAACCCATTTGGTTCTGCAGTCGCTAGCGATGGTCTGACCCCAAATGGCATGGGAGAAAGGGCTGGGCAGGTCAACGTCATCTTTGCCAGAGGAACCTGGAAAAACCTCAGATCACAAAAGCCAATGATGGAGTCGACACTGCACACAGCTCTGCAGCGAGGAGGACTGTCTAACAAGCCGAGGGACACAAGCCCGGGCTGAAGTACAGGCTCAGCAGCAGGCATTCCCTCAAGAATACTGAAAAGGGAAGCGCTTGGGACCTCTGCAAGTAGCAGCACTCCTGAAAGCAGCCACCGACAGAAATGCCCATTTAAAAATACACTGTCAATTAACAGCTGATTTTACTTCCCTCCCCTTCCAACAACTTCTGTTTATCCGGCAAAATGGCATTTTTGGCTTGAAGCCCCAGAACAGCTGGAGCCCACCCAGTCCCTACCATCAAGCTGCAGCCTCTTACGCAATTGTAGTTTGTTTTTTTTCTAAATTTTTCCTGGCTTTTAAC
>NW_010532214.1:8638-15315 GCF_000687285.1 Phaethon lepturus | reverse complement strand
AACCCAAAAATTCTATGATTCTATGATTCTAATACGTAAGGTGCTCCTCTAGTAATAGGCCTTAACATAAATATAAATAAATGCCCAGTTCAATTTTTATAGAGTATTCTACCACCTGACTGTTTGAAGTAAAAATATCATATAGTCCCTGAGATCATCACCTGCAGACTTAATGTAACAGTAGAAGCTGTTTTTCAGGAAAAATACTAATTGCAGCCTATTATTAGCCATGAAAACATTCTTCAGTGTTATGAGTCATGGTTCTTGTCAGCTAAATGCCGTGAAAGGTATGTCCTAAAAGCAATACCCTTAACTTTACTCAATGCAGTGGTTGTGTTAGCATGATTAAATGCTGTCTCTCCAAGGTTTTATTATGAAATAAAATGGGCACATGTGAAAGGACTCGGCTGGTATCACATGCATTTGGACTTTTGCAGTGGAGGGCTGATGCTGCCATAGCAACAAAATCTCTGGATTGTTTGAATTTGAAACCACCGCAGTCAAACTCCCTGTTGTGATAGGAAACAGCTGTATCACTAGCCTGTGGTCACCGTAATTTTTGCAACTACAGTCATCTGCAGTATGGTCCGTATTTATATTAGTAGGGGCTGTATTTCCCTAGGATTTTACATGCAGACTGATGCTCCTGTAGTCCTTCCTCCCACCTGACCAAGAACTTTGTCAAGACCAGATTTTCAGAGGATAGAGCTACATGTACATGTCTGTATTTATATACCTAGATACCAAAGTTGCTACTCAAGCTGTATATTTCAATACTAATATTGTCTTGATGTTGCTATTATTTGATTGTGAAGTATAATCACTAGACTTACAAATAAATGTATACACATTTTTGCATCTTATTTTATATATTTATATGTATATATTGCACCCTCAATCACAAGCTAGGGGCAGTAAAATAAGCCTTTAGCCAGATACATACTTCTGATACTTCTTTTCTTTTCTTCCTGGGCTTAGCAGAGGTCTGGTTTAGGTGATTGCCTCTCTGCTTAGAAACTGTAATGCTTGAAAGCTTATAGATGACATATTTTAAATTTCTGCCTTTTCTGGCATTAAACTAGTTTTTGCAATATCACGCTTCAGATGCTCAGTTTTTTTCACACTTCTTAAAGCACTAATTATCTTTTTTAAGCACTGATCTTTTTCATATGCTCAATCTTTACAGCAGTTGCAGTTACCAATTTTGTGAACAAATACTATTACAACAACATGAAGAATAGATAGCAATTTTTAATCCTTTTAGTGTACTGGGTACAGCTCCTGGGTTACATCTTTTCATTTCTTAATTGTTAGTACTTTTCCAAGTAATACCATATTTTCTCTATTCATCTACAGCCATTGCTACTCTAAACTTGGCTTTTCCTGCCCTCAGGCTGCTGATGTCACTCTGGTGAGTAAAGGCTCTATCTAAAGGTAGATTATATTTTCACCTATTTTCAGGTCTTTTTATATACAGTAATTGGGGTTCGGTATCTTCAGGATGAAAGAGAATCAGGTGTTCTGGTGTATTTTCCAGCCCCTCTGTAATTTGCAATTGTTCACAGTACAAATGGTGTATTTGTGGTACAAATGGTGTGTTATGAAAGAGCTGCTAGCCATTAAAATATTTCTGGTGGGAATCCATTAGTGAAAATTTATGTTCCATTAGTCACATTTCCATTAGTGAAATTAGTTATATAGCCAACATAACTATGTACTAAGTGTTGGATCAACATTCCTCTCCCTCCCTGCCTCCGAACTGGTTGACAAGTCATAGCAGAGCTTCCGACCACTGCTACCCCAGGGAAATAAAATGTGAGTATTTTTGGATATAGCTACAAAGCAGAAACTTGCCTGTGAAGGGAAATTATCCCTACAGCTATAGGAATATAGTTACACTGCTACTACTGAGACAGTGTGACAACTTCTGTTAGGTAGTTTCTCTCAGGATTTGGAATGTCTCTTTTCAGTTTAATATCTGTCTTTTCAAAAGTACTTTAAGCCAAAATGAAAACAAACTTAAAATCACACAGAGGTTCACAAGGGGACTAAAATTAACATACTCTCAGTGATATAATTAAACCAATAGAAATGACAAACTTCCCCAGAGAAAAACATCCTTAAATAAGCTCTTCAGTTCTGCATTAGAGGTTCTTTCTCTCCCATTAATAAAAAAAGTGTGTAAAACACAAACTGACCACCATGTAAGCTGTCATATCTCAGGGTACCCCACAGAATGAGGTGGCTAGATAGTGGGTGTTGCATCTATTTGTGTTATCACAACAATCCTGAATACAGGTGTCTCGGGGGAACAGTTATCCCCTAGCTCACCTTATTGAGGATTTGTATTTCAGTTCTGACACTGAGACCCTGTTGGTGTTCGGGCAGCACTGGGCATGCAGGCTGCTGTGTTGTCCCTGTCTAGCACCAAAGGTTCCTTGACCTCAGTGCAATAGTGTGGAAAATAGATTGTGAACCTCAGCTCTCAGGTTTTTAAAATAAACACCTTTTAATCTTGTGACTGGAGGCTAGCACAGGCTGTTCTGTTGCTCTCGATAAATTTCCACTGCCTCTAAAGATTAACCAGCTTGGAAGCTTCTAATATATCATCATCATTACATTTGCCTTTGGTAAATTTGCCTAAAATGTCTTTCCAGAGGACTAAATTGCAGCATAGAAAGGGAGATGAGAAATTGCTCTTCACAAGCTACTGCCTTGCTAAGGTTAGCTTATAAAAACGTGTGCTGACTTAGGCAGTATTCTTTATTGCCATTTTGGGAAAGAAGATTTGGTTATATTAAGATTTCTTACACATCCAGGAGTGTCCTCAAACATATATAAATAAGAGGAACTGCTGAGCTCTGAAAATAAATCACTTATCTTTGCTTGGAGATTTTTAGGAAACTCTAAGGGCTGTGAAGATAGAAAAAGAGCTTAAGATATCTCCATTTGTCTTAAGAAAAGTCAGTTTTCAGTGGGCAGTGGGATACACAGCCAGTACTTCATTGGAGGCATCTTCCAAGGGTAGTCAGGACACAGCACTGAAGAAGTGAGTCAAGTGCCAGTTCTTGGTTGACAAATTCAAAGTATTTTGGAAAAATCAGGTACCCATGTCTATGTAGAGAGCTTGGCCTGTCGATGACTGTTCTTTCTTGGACTAAGCATGATAAAGGATTGTGGTAGCAGGGAACATGAGTTTCATGAGCCTGGCAAGCAAAAGCAGTGTTGGCGCGCATAACTGAGCCTCTGACATTATGCGTCCATTTGCTTACCTATGGAATAGAAGGAGGAAAAGAAAGCTGAGAAGACCTAATGTTGAGGTCCTCACTCAGCTAGGTTTTACAGTTTTCTGACAACACTTTAGTTTCCAAAACATAAAAACCATGCAGAAAAGAACATTTATAAATGATTAAGTGGTTTGAAGTCTTCCGGATTGCAGTCAGATATTATGGGATCCATTAACACGTTACAATGATAAAAAAAAGTCTACGAGTTCTTCTAGTGATACGGGACTTAGAAATGATGGCAATATGGTCCTACTATTTAGTTTGCTTCAGAATTTTATTATGTGGAGCTGCACATCCCTAGAATTTTACATGCAAATTGGTGCCTCTTAATTCTTCTTCCCATATGAACCAAAGCATTAACTGGGCCACGTTTTCAATAAGTGGAGCTGCATATGCATACATCTGGGCTTACAGGTGCAAATCCCAAAACTGTCCTTGCAGCTGAATGTTTTGATATCTGTTATTTGCATGAAAAATGTTGTCACTAAGGGTAAAAACATAAGTATGTTTTGTATCAAATTATAGGCCTCAGTTTCCTGGAAAGATTTGAGCACATTAATTAATATAAATACGAGTAATTTACCTACTGATATGTTATCTCCTTTTGGGCTCATTCAAGTGGGAGAAATTGGTTCCGTAGTTGGGAAACTACTCATCATTTTGATAGCAAGACACCCAAACACCATATTCTGGCCCAAAACATTGCAGTGTCATTGCACTCCCTGAATCTCCAAAGGTGTGTTGGATTGTTTCAGGCAGCATTTGTTGCAGGGACCCTCCAGCCAAAGTGGAATTGTCCCATAAAATCTCAGATAGCCATTTTGTTGGAAAAGCAGTGTAAAGAAGTGCATGCTTTTCTCAAAGAACTGCTGTGAATTATCTTCCTGGTCACAAGGAGGCAACAAGAAAAGAATATGCTTTGCAAATAGGTGTATATTTGAAGCGCCGTACTTCCTTAAGTGGACAAGTTTATACATCAGCTTACACTTTGCTCAAAGTTCTTCCTAAGCAGAAAAATCTCTTGCCAGAGCTCTGCAGGGTCAGAGCAATGTGCATATATTTGTCTTTGAAGTTATGAAGTTTGGTCGTAATAGTCAGTGATATTCTTAGCTCTTTCCTAGAGCACTAATTTCCCGGAGTTTCTTTTATAGTCAGTTCCTTTGCACAATATTTCAGCTGTTCTGGATTGCAGAATTTATCTCATCCCATTGGCTATAGGATAAGCAAAAGGAGGTTAATTTCTCTGGCTAAATTTAACCTGTGTGAATAGCCCTTAATTTTTACAGTGTTTTTTATGAAAGGAACCATTCAAAATAATGCAAATTATTCTGACAAAGAAGGGAGCCACAGGGTCAAGTGAAGAGTATCTGGTGCCTGTTCCATTTTATCTTGCATATTGTCATCAGAGAATAATTTTATAAAAAAAGATTTTCCAAGATGTATTTCAGATTTGCGAAGGACAACATTATTGCCCTAGTCACCATCCTCCTTCTGTGTCATATTCTGTAACTTGGAAAAACTGTACATTGTCTACTGCAGGCATGTGTTTTGCATATATTCTGTAGCTTGGAAAAACTGTACATTGTCTACTACAGGCATGTGTTTTGCATATCAAGACATGACTTAAAATTTATAGAGGTGGATTTTTGCACTGGGACAATTCCCACCTTTTACCAACCTTTCCTAAACGCAGAGAAAGGGACAGCCTTACCCAGCTGAAAGGAGGCCCTTCGCAGAGCACCTCTCCAAGCGGGAGAGAGCAGTGCCATCTATTGACTGGGTGGTAAAAGAATGTCTCCCTTCTGGCATTGAAAATGCTTTGGGAGTTTGGGAGTTTAAGTAAGTGCCTTCTTCAGAACACCAGCATTGTTCACCAGTTTCTGGTTTGGTACATGTCACGTTTCAGTGATACATTCTTGAGAAGGGAAAGACCTAGCCTCCACAGCTCAGAAGTGTGATTCTTTTAGCTATTAAGCATTGCAATCTAGAACATGGCACAGTTAAGAAAAAAAGCCTATACTATGTCCTTTCTTCCTAATATTTGACTTTTAGGTTCTTTCCAGTATTTAACTTAGTAGCTACCTAATGAAAATATACATGTATATAATAAAAGGCATACTACACAACAGAATTATCTACTCCACCATGCTTTATTTATTTAGAATATACAAACAATATCTCTTACACATGTCTGGAGTCTTTATGCTACAATGGTTAAGGTGAAAAGACTTTATTTCCAGTAGTTTAAAATGGGTGTACCCAATGCCATGATGAATCCAAAAGTAGAAATCACTGAAGAAAATCACAGATGAATGCAAACAAAATTTTTGCAGAGTACCAGCTACCAGACACTCTATTCAGTATATTTCAGATTAAAATAAGTAATCTTCAGTTGTTTAACTAGGACCCTTACAAATTCACAGAAACTGGATTTTCATCCTATAGTATGTATAGAGCACATACATAACAGAATACCGTGCAACATACCATGACATTCATTTAGAATGATGGGCATAATACACACACTTACTCTGAGTAGTCTTCTCAAATTCATGTTGATGAACCCTTTAACTAGTACTTTATGCTGCCATTTATTTCCTAAAATTGTGTATGCATGCTTATATAACAAACCTGGTGGTGCCTGCCACCTGGCCAATCTTATGAAAAACACCACTATCCAAATATCACTGAAGTTGGCTCTACCAACCCCAAATAGAATCATAGAACAGTTTGGGTTGGAATGGACCTTTAAAGGCCATCTAGTCCAACTCCCCTGCAATGAGCAGGGACATCTTCAACTAGATCAGGTTGCTCAGCGCCCCGTCCAACCTGACCTTGAATGTTGCCAGAGATGGGGCATCTACCACCTCTCTGGACAACCTGTGCCAGTGTTTCACCACCCTCATTGTCAAAAATTTCTTCCTTCTATCTAGTCTAAATCTGCTGTCTTTTAGTTTAAAGCCATTAACCCTTGTCCTATGGCAACAGGCCCTGCTAAAAAGTCTGTTCCCATCTTTCTTAGAAGCCCCCTTTAAGTACTGGAAGGCTGCAATAAAGTCTTCCCGGAGCCTTCTCCTCTCCCAGCTGAACAACCCCAGCTGTCTCAGCCTGTCCTCATAGGAGAGGTGTTCCATATGTTTTGACTCTGTAGGTATTTATATTCTCCACAGCTCTGAAGTGTAAAGGCTCACGTTTACTTAGAAAACAGCAGTAGTTCGAGATGTTGTTACCCCACAGGTACATAAAACCAGTGCTCGTTCCTCACCTTCAGACACACTGCAATAGCTCCAGTTAAACTAAGGCTAAGGATGGGTTTCACCTAAGGCACCAGCTCAGATCTTGCCTGGTCCACTCAAAGGCGGCAGGCATCTTGCCACCCTGAGCTGCGGA
>NW_010532214.1:0-8608 GCF_000687285.1 Phaethon lepturus | reverse complement strand
CGGCTGGAGCAGGATTGCCATCCATCCCGCAGCGGCCCTACAACCGGCTGCCTTCGCCAAAAAGGTTGCAGCATGCTGCAGCATAGTTGCAGCCACTCCTCAGAATATTCTGAATTTCAGCAGTATGTTTTCTGTCAGGTTGGCCTTTAAAATTCACAAGCACAGCACTGCGCTTCTTTTTGTTGCAATGCAAAAGAATCACAAGATGGAGACAGAATCTGTGGCAAAACAAGGTATCGACTCTAGCAGAGATTAGCAGTTTGCTCAGTGACTATCCATCTGTCATATTAAAGCCTGCCCTTTGCTTTATCTTTTTGTTTCACGATAACAAGTCAGACTAAATCGATCTGCCAAACCTTCACAAGGAAGCTCTAATGTAGTAGTGTTCACCATAAAGAAACAAAGAAAGGCAAGATTTGTAAGAAGAGTAATACCTGTTAGCGGATAATAGTGCAGTCTCACAAACGCCAGCCTTTCAAGCATATGTGCATTCTTCAGGACTTAAACCCAGTCTTTTAACAAATACTAACCTTAAGGCTTTAAAAATTTTACCTCTTGTGTTGTTTGAAGTGAAACTGAACATCTGAAAAAAATCCTCACTGGCACTTAGTGTTTATGATTTTGCCTGCAAAAATGTCGTATCAGCATAGGCCTCTGTTTTGCACTTGTATGTTAAAAACTGTAAGGTATGAACATGGAATTGGCTGCAAGAGGTCACACTGAAGACCCATCCAGTCCAGCAGTGGCCAATAGAAGAGCATGGGGCACGTTGTAGTAGGGCAAACAAATACTGATGGCAAATTCCTCCAGTTCCTAACAGCCTGAAGCTCAGGCACTTGCCAGCCCAGAGGTGATATTTGTGCTTAGCAGCCTTTGGTGGGTTTTTTTTGTTTTTTAAATGGATTTGTCCTATTTCCATTTTCTCAACATGCATACGGTTTGGCATTGATCGCTCTGCATGGCAGTAAGTTCCACATTTAAGTATGCATTGCTTGAAAAGGTATCTCTTTTTGTTTGTTTTGAACTGAAAGAGTATTGCTGGATGCAAGTACGATGCTGCAGTATTACACACAAGGAGACAAGTTTCACACTTTTAAGTCAGATAGGAGGGCTGCCCAACCAAACAGGCTTTTTGCTATTTGCTATTTGCACGATATATGACAAAAGGAGCTGAAATTGTTTTTCGTATCTTCTCTGAAGTGAGGTGATTGCCGCAGCTATAAGATTCAGCTATAAAGGCTGAGACCTTTAGAATCAAATTAGCATATTTATCCAGGCATAAAGATGTTGTGAGGATAAAGCTCATTATCTCAGGCCTTTCCAGATTGAGGGAGAAGTGTTATATTCGTAATGACATATGGGAAGTACAGCGATGTAAAGCACCGAGGTGAGATTCTGTGCTGTGCTTGAATCACCTTACATGATCTTCAGATGTTAAGATAGTTTTACACCTACCCAGTTCCGACGGTGTCTTTGACTGAGGAGCTCTGTCTGTGACTTACACTGTTTAAATCTCTCTGGGGCACTCAAAGGGTCACAAAGCTGCCATCTATCATCCCCTTCTGCTAAAACCTTTTCTATGACACGAAATACATGTTGTATATTTAAAGACAGCTAAAGGTTCAGTCTCTTTAAACCGACTGTAGATTAAATCCATCAAGAAGCTCTGTGGTTCCTCCTTTCAACAGCTTAGATCTTAGTGTATTGCTTCGTCTTTAAGTCAGACCAGGGTAATTATGGGGAAACCTGCTGTCTTAGAAGGATGGGAAAAAGAACTTTTGCTTGGAAAACAGTGTAAAGATTGGTGGTTGAAAGATTTCAGACAGAAAACACAATAAAAATCTCAAGATAAGGAGCTGAAAGTTTCCTACATTTATTCATAAGTGGCATTTTTCACAAGGAAAAAACGGGCCTTGGCATTTTCCAGTCCTAAGGTCAACTAGAAAGCGAGGTGCAGACCTGGAGTTTAAAAGCATTTCCTAATTTTGAGTAAGTCTGTAAACAAAACTAACTGGATTAAATTCCTTCCAGCCAAACCTAAGTGAAGCCTGTTGAATTATGTCAACAGGAAAAAATTTGACCTATCTTGTTTGTAAAATATTGTGCAAATATAACAAATAAATTAAGTAAACAGTTCCAGAAAGACTGCATCATCATCATTCAAAATATGTTCTAGGAGACATAAGGGTAGATAGTGAGCTGAAGGCTTGCATCATGGAAAAAAGCTAAATAAGGATTCAAATCTGCTCTAATACATTTAGCCTTGCTGCTCTTATTTCATTCTCTAGTTTGTTTAGGACAGAAGCAAAATCTATGTACCAATCAGACAGGACCAAACTCACCTCTGGTGTAATTCAGCTGGATCAGTATTTTGATTGCCAGAGGATGACAGACAGTGGGCACGGGTAAAGTGTGGGATACAATTCTATCTATATACATCGAATATCCAAACTCAATGAAAATACTTCATATCCAATGCACGGATTAAAAGCACTCCAGTATCTACATGCACAGGAGACCTGGTTCATTGGATTCACAAATATCCTGTTCCTGTCCTCAACTTCTGGTATTACTCCTCCCAGCAAGAGTTTCATTTTCAAGCCCTGCAAAGCCTGGTAAACTGGTGTGGGTAGCAGAAACTGCTTTTCGCCAACTGTTGCAGGTGGGGCCTGGAGACCACTGTAATGGGAGAGTTCTGAGAGGATGAGCCAGTCAGTAATTCAAGCAGGCTTCTATTTATGCTCAGCTTTTAGGCAAAACATCTGTTAACAACTCAAAATCAAGCATTAATTAAATGTACAGACTTAAACATGAAGCCTTAGGTCTACAATACTGTGAGACTGATGGTGCATTGTGGTTTCTGATGGCTACATCGTTTGATGATACTTAGCTTCCAAGGCTGGGGTGGCTGAGTTTGAGAGCTCTACAGCAGGGGAAGCCAGAACCAAAGGGGGCATATTGTCCCTTCCCCAAGCTCCACTGTGTATCACTTGTGTTTACATATGGCTTTCCCCATGGATCAAGACCAGTCTGATTCAATTCCCTAGGTCGTAACCACTCTGTTCTGGCTTGTCAGAAAGATTTTACACTCTTCTGCATGCAGGTCCAGTCCAGCCTCTTCGGGTGGGTGCTATCTGTTTGCATATTGCATTCTGGCCATCTGATTCCTTCAAGTTTTTGCAGATTGGGTACAGTTATCTTAGCTCTACTATTTTTGTGCAACTACACGAAGCAAAGAGGTATTACACATTATTGCACTTCCTACCCTAAATCAGTCTTGTAGTATGTCTGGGAGCAAGGCAAACAGGATGCCTCATGTTTCTGCTCTAACTCAAGCAGGCTTATAGTATATCTGGGTACAATATAAACAAAATATATTTCACAAACAGGTCATCTCACTGCACAGC
Source organism: Phaethon lepturus (assembly GCF_000687285.1). Classification (NCBI taxonomy): domain Eukaryota; kingdom Metazoa; phylum Chordata; class Aves; order Phaethontiformes; family Phaethontidae; genus Phaethon; species Phaethon lepturus. Next base: position 5,201 of record NW_010532214.1, on the reverse strand, counting down.
TATGCCTACTGACTCTTGCTTCCTGCCATTCTGGAGGCAAACTAGCTGATCCCGCAACTGAGTACAACACGGTTTTCATTCTTTTGTCAAATCACCTTTTACTCGGCCTGGAGTTAGTCTCACAAACTCACCTGAGAACAGCCTCCACTCCCCCTCTACCTGAGCCGCTAAAAGCTGCCTTCTCACCATCAGGTAGAAGCAAAAGATGAATGCGTATTTAAATGTTGTTGCTTTTTTTAAAAAGGGAATGGGTCATCCATGTGCTTAAATGTAAGATTATAACTGTACACTTCTCTGACTTACAACATGGTAGCAGCAATGATTACTTGTTTAATGAGGGCTGGATATAAATACTGGACAGAATTTATCATCTCTTATTCCTCAACTGTGAACCACAGCAGATGGTTTCAGTCTGTGCAGATTAAGAGCAAAGTAACACATTTTGTATTTCCAGAATAAATAGAAATAACTTAACACCAATTACAGTTAGAACACGCAAAATAGGAAAGACAGCATTCTAAGCACTGAACATCTATGACTGATTTGAGGAGATTTTGAGATTATAAACATTACATTTGACAGTTTAGAATCATCCACACCACAAATGGATGAGAAACTGTGAGAGAAGATGAATCTGCAACAGGACTGGGATTTGGTTCCCTTTTCATTTACACCACTCTTCCACTCAAGTCTTTACAGTAATTTCCAATATAGCTCTTTTTCTGCAAGGACACGTGTTAGAACTAGTTTTGTCACTGGCATAGTTCCTCTGAGTAAAGCCCCTCTTACGTCCTATCCTTGTCTCCAGGAGGTTAAATCAAAGCATTAAACAGGAGAGGACAGAAATACTTATGGGGCAGATGGGGAAGCGCAAGGAAATGACACAACACTGTCAAACAAACAACACAACAAATGATACCATCAGCATGACTGGTATCTTTTCCAGCAGTCTTAACTGTTGTCTTGAGAAGGGCAACGAAGCTGGTGAGGGGTCTGGAGAACAAGTCTTATGAGGAACGGCTGAGGGAGCTGGGGTTGTTCAGTCTGGAGAAGAGAAGGCTGAGGGGAGACCTTATCGCTCTCTACAACTACCTGCAAGGGGGTTGTGGTGAGGTGGGTGTTGGTCTCTTCTCCCAAGTAACTAGCGATAGGATGAGAGGAAATGGCCTCAAGTTGCACCAGGGGAGGTTTAGACTAGATATTAGGAAAAATTTCTTCACCGAGAGAGTGGTCAAGCATTGGAACAGGCTGCCCAGGGAGGTGATGGAGTCACCATCCCTGGAGGTGTTCAAAAAACGTGTAGACGTGGCACTTCAGGATATGGTTTAGTGGGCATGGTGGTGTTGGGTTGATGGTTGGACTTGATGATCTTAGAGGTCTTTTCCAACCTTAACGATTCTGTGATTCTGTGAGTTTTTTAGGTATCGGAGTGAAGAACTTTAACATGGAATTGAAATGTTATTTTAGATATTCATACATATAAGAAATTTCTCCCCAGTACAGTGGGCAGCACAGGGAGAGGATGAAACAAGTGGGCAATGCAGACAGGCATCATAGTATAATAGAAGAGGAAGGTTTCCATAGAACCACTGCCTTGACAGCACCAGACCTGCACATGGGCCAGACCAGGAGCTCCCACGTGTTTGGTTTTGGTGCATAGCTCACCATCCCGCAGCCCAGGTGGCTGAATTCATGCCAAACATGAACTGGCAATGCCAAACCAGACAATCTCTTTTCACTCTGTATGAGGATAATGTCTGGGAGAGAGCATTCTTCTGTACAACAGCACCTGCAGCGGAGACAGGCATTTCTGTTGATGAGTTAGTGCCAAGGTATGTCCTTGTTTACCTTCGGGGAGTGACAGTTAGCAGTGCAGTGCAGATTGGACCATGGATTTTGTCAGGCAGGGTCTATACTGCAAGGTGATTCCTGGTGTGTTTGTTGGTCCCATAGTTCCTGTTGTCACCCAGTTTCTGTCACAGAAATAGCTGTTGTACAGTTGAATCAAAATAATAATGGGGACTGAACAGAAGAAATAAAAAATGTTACTAATGTGGCTTTGTAAGGAGGGAGAGGCCTTGAAAGTGAGAACAAGCCTTTGGATAATAAAGAAAGGTCAGACCTTTCCCTTATTTTGTGGCCAAATTTGGGGAAACAGTATTTGCAGCAATATTCTGAATGGCTGTGAAAGGGAAAGGCTTGAAATTACTAAGACATTTACTCAGGAGAGAAAAAAGAATGTGACAGTTACTGAAATAAATAATAGACTTAGGTGTCATCAAAGTACAAGGGCAGAAGCTACATTAAAGTTTTTTTTTTGATGAAACCCCAGATAGCAATTGTGAACTGTTTGTTAAGTACGCTGAGAGGTGAAAAGAGAAAGGATGATGTGGCAATAAGCAGAAAAGGTAGATGAGTTCAAGGGCACTATTTTGATTAAGATGGGAGAGGTTAAGTAATGCCTGGATGTGTGAAGAGGATAAACGAAAGAAGAATGAGTAGCAGGCTGAACATGATTAAAGATAGTGTGATGAGTGGGCATCAGAAACTGAAAAAGAGGACAAGGTTAAGTACTTAGGAATATGGTCAGAAGAGGAAAAAAATGAGACATTTGAAACCTCAGCACCTATCCTGGCAGAAATAGCAAGTTGCAGATGGGTAAGGGTATATATGTTTTCAGGCCTGGGTATATGGCTCCTCTGTCTCCTGTTCCAGTGTAGCAATCATGAATCATTGTGTCAGCTTTGATGGTGAAAGACTGGCCCAGACTCTGGTGCAGTCATGCTGCTGGCACCCAGGCTTGGTGCTGGGTCCTGGAACGGTGTGAGCGTGCAGGGAGGACACCCATGGGAGGCTCTCATGTTGTAAGCAGGACCTGTGCACCAGCATGCCCCCGTCAACTTGGCGGCAATCTGTTTCACCACAGGTATCAAAGTGTCGAACAGCTGGATCCTAATAATCCACAAAGATATCAGATCAGCCTGTTTGTTCCCAAAAGACTTAATTACTCTCAAAGCTTTGGATATAAGACAAATGTACTTCCTGTGCTTGTAATTATTATCCATAGAGCTGTGGAGGTAGCTCTGACTAGGTATGCATATTTTGATTTACATTAGGTAAAATAGAGTCCTGCCCTGGGGATCCACTTTGATGCAAGGGAAAGGCTGATATGACGTGGTGATAGCGAGAGCTATGCCAACAAAAGTATTGAGTCCTGGAAGGACCATCCAAGATGAACAGATCAAAGATTAACAGACAAAGGACAGCTTCTGGCCATCCAAGATGGTGTTTATGTAATAGTCAGGGGCAAAAAAATAAAAGAGGGGAAAAAAAAGTTACTGAAATACAGTATAACTGTTATAATAAAGAGGATAATAGACAAGGATGGCAGAAACATATTTGTGCCAGAGGATACCTGACAGGGTGAGAAGCATTTGTTTTCAGACAAGATACTAACTCATTAGAAAGTCAGTACCCTAAAAGCCTTACTAGGCAAAGTAGAAATGTCCCTTTAAACTGCATAATAATACCACCTGCAAAAAAATAATTTGACCAGAAGTCAAATTCTTTCCTGGTATAATTTTCTTGCCCTCAGGGAAGAAATTAAGCTGTCGTCTCCTTTCATGCACACGCTCGTTGTGTTGCATTTTTTCATTATTAGGGGTTTTTGCAACCTAAACACCACGAAGTTTAATGCATTTTAATTTCTTTTTAAGTAGGTCACTGGTTTTCCTTTTCTGCACTGCCCTCCTTCTAAAAGAACTTGTAGTCCAAACCTTTATTTATTCTCTTTAGAATGGAACAAAAAAAGCGCTGCAGAAATTTCAAATCTACTGTAGCAATTCTGCTATATTCCCCTTTAACCTCACCCACTCAATACCTACCAGGCTGTTCTCAAGTTCTTGCCTTCCCATCTGCTAATCCTTCACAGATAAGGACTCAGGGAGGAAGGTATCCCAGAAAGATGAAAGCTGTGTACTGCAGTAAAAAAGGAAACTTGTTCTTAAAGAGTATGACAAGGCAACACAAATTGTTACTAAAGTTGTCACCATTTTGGTCATGCATGATCTTTCTAAAAAGCCAGTAACACACTGACCGTCAGGAGCTAAAAAGAAAACAATGTAAAGCTCCATGCCATTATGTCCATCCTGCATTTATCTCCACTGAAAATTACAGTTGCCTTTCTTCCAGCCCCCCCAGAAGACCTGCAGAACTTGGTAATACAATAAGCCACAAAATGTCAACAAAATAATTTACGCAGCATGAGGTGGGGAGAGACTGTGGTGAGGGAGTGACAAGAATTACAGTACATTCAGGTAGTAACTGTGTAGAGAGGGGGTTCATCTCTGCTTGCCTGAAAGGTAGAGAGCGAGCATTGGTACATTTTTTGCTTGGGTTGCTAGAGGCTGCAACACTACTGGTTGTGTTTGGTCAACACCCTGAAGCCCAGCTTATGAATCAAGGGCCACGTCACAGGGACTGCTGTGTTACTTGGAGCTTGTGAAAGCAAGCAGAGAAACATTCAGACTCCCATCTCTGCTAGCACAAAATTTGAAGTTCACAGGCACTGTGGGAGGAAGACATACATAATAAATGAGCTAAATAATGAAGACTAGTTGTACCTATTTATAGTTCTAGCTGCCCTTTTGAATAAAGAAAGTTCAAAGCTCCTGCAAAAAGACACTGATCCATTTTTTGAATGGTGTTTGAACTTCACAGATGATTAACATGACGAAAGTCAGGAGATGCCAATGGAAGTCACACCAGCCTTTCATAGCCTTGTTCAAGAGAGCAGCAGTGTCTCTTACAGCAGTTTATTTACACATCAAAACATTCTTAAGCTTAAATTAATATTTAGCCTGAATACAGAAGCAATGTGAGATGTAAAATTAAATTGTGTAGACTCTTTGGAAGCTGTTCTTCCTTAAATCTTTTGGTACCTGACTTAAGACAGTTAGGAAAGTAGCTCTTCATGCTCTGTACATAGCTCGGAGAGAGTCAGTTAAATACAGAAGGAGTGCACGTTCCTGTCCTAGGCATTTAAGTGTCTGATGCTAAGTGGGTGAATGCATTTATCTCCTCATCCCTCTCTATTAATAGTTTGACAAGAATTTGTTCCTAGTGCCCTTCCCATGCTGCAAACCAGGGATTATGAATGCCTGATCATAGAATCATCATAGAATCATAGAATCTTTGGGTTG
>NW_010532213.1:3479-10430 GCF_000687285.1 Phaethon lepturus | reverse complement strand
TTCAAGGTCAAGTTGGACAGGGCTTTGAGCAGCCCATTTAGTCATATTTACTGTCATTTTTTATTTATTTAGTAACTCAGTTCAGCTCAGAAAGGTAACAGGGATGGATAGAGTGTGACAAGTTGCGAACATATTCTGTACAGATCTCTTCTGTGGCTTGCTGTGTTTTGCATTTGACATTTTGGTATGGGACAGGCTGTTTATTTAAATGCTTGGTTTATATAAAAGCATTTAACAGCAGCTCTAAGTGTACTGTACAGAAGTATTTCATGTTTCTTATCTATTTTCACTCTACATTGTTTGTGAAGTCCTCCCTCCAGGATCTTGACAAAAAAGTCTCTTTATCACTAGGGTAATAAGTGATGTTCAGTGCTATTCTGTGTTCAAAATGGAGAGGACCCAAATAAAATTTAAGAGGTTGAGTGTGTTTATCATCAGGTCTTTGATGGTGGTATTAAAGAGAATGAAAGGAAAACCTGCCTCTACTGAAGTGGTGTTTTGCTGCTGACTCTAGTAGGCCAGGATTTTAGCCATGCTCTCTGCCTACGAAAGTTAATGGGGTTTATGAGCATTTTTAAATTATGACATTTGTAATGTGGAGCTAAACTTCTCCTCTCTCTAGTAAAGGAAGGGAGACAGCCTTGTAGTACTATTGAGGAAGTAGAGTTTTTAGAAATCCCCAAAGAGGTAGGACAATGACAGTTTTGGCTGAACATGAACAGGAACAAAACAGGACCTCATGGTTTCAGTCTCTGCCCTGATGAGAACAGCTGATGAAAGGCAAGTTCTAATGCTGGCAAAAAATAATGGCTCATTTATTAGTAAGCATTTTTTAAAGTACAGGTCACAGTGGCCTTTTAGCCCACATGATATCCATAAGGTGAAAAATCTGGGTTAGGCTGTCTGTCTGGGAGCTCAACTCCTAATCCCTCACCACTGCCTGCTGTCCTGACTCCCGATGGCATTGGAAGGCACGGAAGGGCCTCTAGGACTCGGGTGGAAAGGAGTCCTGCCTCTCTAGTAGAAAAGAAATCTTCAAAACTCTTCACAGTCTCCATCTCCTCCCACTCAAATGGACCAGTCTGACCATAATTGGATTCCCTCACAACAACCAAATATAATTACAGGCTGTCAACTTGACACACTTTTCTAATACAAGCATAGGGAAACATTTGTAAAACTGTAATCAACCAAAGAGTTTTGAATGGCTTTCATTTAAAAAATAATCCTTGCATCTTTAGCTGTAATTGAAGACCTCTGTACTAACACTAATTAGGGACTGTTTACTGACTTATTTCCTGTGTATTGAGACATGAACAATTAGAAAAACTGAAGGAAAGCAGGGCAACTTATATGATACTGCACAATGGCAGAACATTTCAGGCCTGATATGATCCATGATATCTGGACCCTCTGCTTAAATTATGTTTGAGATATCACGTATCCTGTATTTAGGTAACACTCCAGAACAGTAATTCAGCCTTGACATTTGTTTTTTTATGAATATTAGTAAAGGTGAAGTAGGCCAGTTAATTTGCATCTGTGAGGAAAAGATGTGTTTTGGTTCAGGCCTGTCTCTTGTGATAACTGTATTTTATGCTTTATTTAAAAAGCCAGTGCTGAGAAGGAAATGAAAATAAAGAGTATATTCCTACTGACTGTAGGGAAGCTGCTCAGCATTTTAGCAGCTGGCCAAAAAGTTGTGTTTCTCTGTCTGTGTATCTTGCAATAATATAACTTAATTTTACAGTATACCAAAGTTTGACAAGAATAAAAAATGTTTGTAACTTGTGGTCTCATTTAATGTCTATTTTGCTATTATTTCAAAGCATGGCTTCTCAGTTTTAATGAGAGACCTGTCATACAAGGAGAACCGTTTTCATAATTGCCTCACCCTGCAACCACAGCAATGGCAGGAACAGGTTTTTGTGGGCCTGGAACATTATAAATAGCCACTCTTCCATACTGTTCTGTCCAACAAGCTGACTGTTATATGAAATGAATGTGATCACAGCAATTCTGTCTGTGTCTGATAGAGTGTTGGAGACAAAGGGTATTGGAATGAGTAGTGGAAATATTGGTATCCAGAGGGCTTACAGATACATATCACCCAAGTGCAGGGTACATTGAGTACTCCTGTTTGTAGGCCGTGCACTCTAGAGGCTGTCAAAATGGAAGCTAAAAAGCTAAATAAAAATTGGCTCTGTACCCTCTACAGACCCATGTCCCCAACCTCATTTGGAAGAACCCTACAGCAAAGGCCTTGTTCATAGCTTATCTTTTGTTATGGTTTGAAAATGTCAGCACTGAAATATTTAATAGACTCTCCCCACCCTTTGAAAACAGCACATTTAGTCATCACCCTGGAAATAAGAGACAGAATGGCATGCTGACCTGTGAGAGGGCAGCTGGGCATTGCACCTCTAGCACTACCGAGCCCTGCAGGTGAGTGGTGGCACACTGGGAGTAGCTGGCTGGGAGCTCAGGGCCCCACAGCATCCCTTCATGGGATCAGAGCATGTGCAGCAAGCCTGTTTTAATGCTGGCAATGGCTTTTCTGACACCTGGTTGAGTGGCAGCTGAGTCTTGTGGTGGTGTGCTTCTCAGATGTGCTGCCTTCCTGGTAGGCTTATGTTGGAGGTGGCTCAGGGCATCCCAGGTCTGTCTTCTAGTTTATTCCAGCACCAAGCTCACCTCACACATGTACATGTTATTATTAAGTATATATGCAGTGTTCTGAGGTTGCATCTTCACAGACTTATGATTTGGAACATATGTATTTTCCTTTCATAGACTGTGGCCCCTTACCCCAAAGTTGGTGATAGCAAGAGGAACAGGCTGTCTCATTTCTCTCCACACCTGTTAATAGCAGCACTCCTTTTTACATTCTTTAGTAATGGAGATAAGGTAGTTTCTAAGTAAATGGACACCCAGTTTGGAACATGCATGTGGTCAAGCATGGAGCCTGAGGTTGGTCCACATCTGAATATATCCCAGACTCTGGACTGTTTACCCAGCAGCATTCACTGTTATGTATGCTCTACAGCACTCATCCAAGCACAATGATAAATAGCTTTTTCCCAGATGACTCTTAATTCTATATCTTCTTCTTATCCAGCAAATGCACTACGTTCCAAATATAAATATATCAACACATTCTTTTTGGAGAAATTGCTAATGAATGACATACAGGCAACATTGATTCTTTTCATGATATGCACTGTGCTGTACAGACAAACCTGTCTCCATGTGGCCATAAGCACAAGCCCCTTCCTGTTGTGGCCTTGCAGTTCACTTTTGACCTCCATTTTGTGTTCTGTTCACAGTTGTTCAGCACATCAAGCGCCACAATATTGTTCTTAAAAGAGAACTTGGAGAAGGAGCCTTTGGGAAAGTCTTTCTGGCTGAATGCTATAACCTCTGTCCCGAGCAGGACAAGATCTTGGTGGCAGTGAAGGTAAAAGAGTCTAGGGTTTCCATTATTAATTCATGGTTGCGGCTAATGCTATTTTATTTGTAAATGATCATGTTTGCCTATTCCGTAGCCCCATGTAACTCCTCTAATATATGGGGAGGGGTTCACAAGGCTAATGGAGCATTAAGAGAACATGAAATTTCATCTTGCTGTGGATTATAAAATGAGAGCTGAATTTCGTAAGGAAAAGGAAGAAACTGAGTGTCACAAAGGGGCAAAACCTTTTATGATCTAAGATATGATTTCTGAAAAATAATATTTAAGTCATTTAAAATACATGTGACATTTGTATGTCTAAAAAAAATTCTATAACCAGATAAGTGAATAGCCTACGTGTATAACTGCTAGTCAAAGAAGGCCTATTTTTCCATTAACTGTGCAATACCTTTAGTCAACCTTTTAAATTGTCCGTGGGTAATTGTCATTAATATGGCTGCCAGGAATGTTATAAAAAAACTTGTAGATAATATTGTCATGTGCTGTTAAACACTGGCTGTGTGGAAATCCAGAAGTCATGATATTTCAGACCCTGAGGAGCAATTCTTATTCTCCATTCAACCCTCCCAAAATACAGTCCAAAGGAAAAGGAAACTATGTGAAAACAATAACCTTGGACTTGCCAGTATTCAGAATAATTCTCGTGTTTCTGAGGGGGAAAAAAGGATTTCTTTGGAACCCTGGAAGGGCACAGACTACATGGCACATTGGGAATCTACCAAGAAGTTAGATTTCCATCATGATCTTGGAGCTTGCACACCAGACTTGCTTCACCATGCCAAACCTTTTTGTTCCTCAAAATGGAACCACTGAGGTCAATTGTCATCCTCAGCTATGCATGCACGCTAGAAAACAATATCAGTGAAACCATACTCTACTAAGAGTTTGCCAATTCTCCCTGCCAACAGTCTTCTGTCTCTGTGTTCTGCTGAAAGCTGAACAATGTGTTCAACATTTAAAGTATCTCATTTAAGGCAGTGAGAATATACATTTTAGAATCTGGGTTGTGCTTAGGGATCAGAAAATAATACTATCTGTCCATTCACAATTAGGCAACTGTGTGTACATTTTGGATCAAACCATACAGTTAAGAATCCCAGCAGATCATCTTTTTGACATTGTAAACAAGAAACAGTTTTGGATCTGGCAGTGAGAGAACACAAAAAGAGGATGGATTTGTTGAGTGCTTTCTTACTCCATCAAAAATAGCAGGGTTTTTTGGATTTGCCAAGGTTACAAGCTTTTTAGAGAGTGAGATTATGCAGAGAAATAGTTAAGAAAAGATTTAATAAGAAAATATAAAATGATAGGCCAGACTGCGGTGATCAGGCACAGGGCTCAGCCAGACAAGCGTACTGACTGCCCCCATTTTTCACATGACTGACCCCTTTTATACTCTTTTGTGTCTACCTCTTTCTTTGTTCCTGTTCTCCCCTTCCCCTGCATGTCCCCCATGAATTTGTACAGCTCTATCGGTTTCTGAATCCCTACCAGTTCAGCCCCCCCCCTCCCATTTTATCAGTTTTATCAGTTTATCAGTCTTATCAGTTGCAAAATTCAGGTTGATTTTACTTGAAGTGGCACCTGTGGTTTCTTGATAGCCCATTAATTAGTGTGACTGGTGAGGTTTGTTTCTTGTCATTGTCTCCATGTTTGCTTTGTCAGGTCTGGGTCTTGGTGTATTTTGGTTTCTGGCTTTCTGCTTTTCCCTTGGTTTCCCAATTGACTATATCCCTGATCAGATAACATTCTCACACTCTCACACACCCTCATCAATTAGTGTGACTGACCAAGTTTGGTTTTCAACATTTCTGTTATCATGTCAGTCAGGTTTCTGTCCCTGAATGTTCTTGTTTATGGTTTCCTCCTTATTTTGCCTTGATGCACTGAAAAAAGGTCCTTGACCAGACACCTTTAAAGGAGCAGACACACTCCTTTCACATACCCTTACACTGCCCACTTTCAGTTTCTTGCACCAACTCTTGAAGGTCTGATTCTGGTCCCTATCAAAGAGTGAGTTTTTAGCTAACTAGACCATTGGATTGATCCCTGTATAGCCAAGTGGTTAATTGCCTGGCACTTCCTGGCAGTTCTCTTTAGAATTTAGGCAGCAAGAAAGCTGAGTGAGCTGGCCTGGGGGAAGCATTGTGTCACCTGTGTGAGATTCGTGAGAGATTCATCAGAATTTCTTTTCATTCACCAGGGTACCTATTTTTGCTTGATGGTTGCTGGGCAACTGTGGCAGCAAGCACAAGCATGCTAAAAACCCTGGCACTGAACCTCACAGGAGCTACTTCATCTGACTCAAAAATGCATCAAATATCTGAAATATTGACATTGCTGTAGCAAATTATATAGGAGCTAAGAGGTCCAGAAAAAACTCTAGTAGAGTGCTGCCTGTACAAGATGAAGAACATTTCCATGGCACCTGTGGAGGAAAACTAAATGTTTCCAACTCTTCAGAACTTCTTAGTTCAGCTAAGGGTCAAAACCACCCCTCATTTCTTGACCTTAGCTACTGTATGGTGATGGGGAGCACTAGTAAGGATTTCACAGTGAAAGTCTGAAAGAGAGTAAAGGAAAGGTATCCTGAGCATTTCATTACTGAGTCATACTGATGCTGGTAAGAGCCGGATTCCCCTGTTCTTTCTCTGACTTACTTGTAGATGCAGCTCAGTGGTGTAGGGGTGGATTGAGGAGCTACAGGTTTGCACTCCCTATGGAGCACAGATCTGCAGAGAACAGTTTCTAAGTGGATACCTGGACAAAAACCCCATAGAGGAGAATAACTGTGGGATGGTGGTCCATCTATTAAGTGTGAAAAGGCTGAATTCAGTGGTTGTGGAGCTTCTGTAACGGCCAGGGAGTCCCTCTGTTGCCCAAGTGTCGTCTCAGCTGCTGGATGAGTAGGGTTGTATGTACATGGAGCTGTCTCTCAGTTCCTACTTGGGCAAAACTCCCATGGACTGGTGAGAGTGCTTTGCATGTTAAAGCTTTGGTTTATTTGTTAATAATAACAACAACAATAATTCTTCATATGTTTTATATCTCCTGTGCTCTTACAGTTTTGTTTGGTTTTATTTTTCCCTTGCACTGAGAACATGCTAAATGCATTATTCTGTCATTTCTATGTAAATTCTGTGTGCTTATTAATTTTTGTTTTTTTCACTTTCCTCCTTGCCTATGTAAGCTCTCTCTCCTGCATTCTGTCTATTCTGTGTGCTGCATGAAATAATGAAAAGGGACTTGTCAATGTTGGGTAACAGAAATTTCAGTCACCCCTTGGTAGCAGAAACCCTGTCTGGGTTTTACCTGGACTTAGACCTTTCTGCATTTTGCTTTTTGACAGAAAATGTGCAATTGCCATGGCAACTGCTCTGTCATATGATAATTTTGCTGTTTCTGTGAGATAAAAAGCACTTTCTGAAATATACAACATGCCAGCCTCACAGGACAAAATTTTCAGCATTTTTACTGTC
>NW_010532213.1:1669-3448 GCF_000687285.1 Phaethon lepturus | reverse complement strand
ATGTTGGAAAGAGTATGAGCCTATGCTTCTCCCTGTCAATTTTTTTTTTCCTCTAGGTTGCTATTATTTAAAGATCTTTTTTATATGAATTGTTTTTCTAGTTCTGTTACTGAGAAGAATTACAGTCCAATTGCTTTATACATTAAACCAGCAGAGGAAACTCAAGTGGCAACAGAATTCTCAATGTTGATTCCATTATATAATGTAGATTGGACTCTAGGTCAGTGCCCATATCATGTTAAAGCATCATCGCAGAGCTTGGAAAGGTTGGAAGACATGTTCCAATTCAGTTCTCACCTGGTTCAGATATGACTGTGTGGGGACCATAGGGGGGGAGATGATATGATATCTACCTTAGAGGATATAGCTCTATGTGCTGTATCATAGTTTGTGAAGCAGCCAAAATCCTTATTGCATCATTATTGGTAAAACTTGTGGAAGAGGAGCTCTGGGCCAGAAAACACAGGAGAGTTCCTCAGAGAAAGGATGTTTGTAGCATGACAGATTTTTATTGCCTCTGGGATCTATAGAGCCCGAAATCCACAGGGAAAAAACTCTCAACTTGATAGGTGGCTGTTCAGTTTGCCCACTCTTTGTCCCACCATCTGGGCCTTATTATGGTAACTGTTCATTTTTGGAGACCTATGTTGTATTTTCATAAGTAAAGCAAGTGTTTTCTCTGACAGTTGTCTTTTAGTCCCTCATTCACACATGCATACGTATAATACTAGAAAAGTGTATAGAATTGTGTCTGTTGAAGAAAAACCTTGAACAAACCATGACACTGTTACAGCTAAGAATTGGGTTTGTTGGCAGAAACATTGCACTGTATCAGCTTGTTCTGAGTCTGTTCTCATGAGTGTGGTTGGTCCCATGCTTTCTATATGAATTGGGGATAGAAAATAACCAGGAAAAAACATCTTTAGTTAAGGCAAAGCAACTACTTTTTTGTCTCATCTTCCTTCGCATTGAGTCTAATTGTAGTTAAAGTACAGAGGTAGAGTGCCCAGCCTTCACTTTCTGTGAATAAGAATTTGTGAGCACTGGTATCTTGTTACCATTTAATTACTATTTTAAAAATATTATTTGAATTAATATACTGCAACCACTGTACCTTTTGAAGGTAGAGCATAACAGTGGTTTATTGCTATTTATGTTTATTTCTTACTTAACTGGTGTCAGAATTGGGGGGTTTTGGTGCATGAAAGGATTTCCTTGCTCATAAAATGTAGTTCTTGAGGAGAGTTCTAAAACCGCCTGTGTGGGGGAGTTAAATTAGCATTATTTTATTATACAACATTTAAGCCTCCCATTTTATCCAATGTTGATATATTTCCTGTTGTCCTGGTTTCAGCTGGGATAGAGTTAATTTTCTTCACAGAAGCTAGTGTGAGGCTATGTTTTGGATTTGGGATGAGAAAATGTTGATAACGTGCTGATGTTTTGAGCTGTTGCTAAGTAGTCAAGGACAGTCCAGCTTCTCATGTTGACCTACTAGCAAGAAGGCTGGGAGTGCACAGGAAGCTGGGAGGGGACACAGTCAGGACAGCTGACCCAGGCTGGCCAAAGAGATATTCCCTACCATATGGCGTCATGCTCAGTATATAAAGCTGGGACGAAGAAGAAGGAAGGGGTGGGGGGACGTTCAGAGTTATGGCATCTGTCTTCCCAAGTAACCGTTACGCGTGATGGAGCCCTGCTTTCCTGGAGATGGCTGAACACCTGCCTGCCGATGGGAAGCAGTGAATTAATTCGCTGCTTTGCTCTGCTTGTGCGTGC
>NW_010532213.1:0-1596 GCF_000687285.1 Phaethon lepturus | reverse complement strand
CCGTGGGGGAGTGAGCAAGCGGCTGCGTGGTGCTTAGTTGCTGGCTGGGGCTAAACCACGACACCTGTAAAATGAAAATATGCAAGATTTTAAAGCTGTATAAATGGGGAAAAGATAAAATTAACCCCCTGAAATTCTGTTCTGCATCTACTTCCTCTCTGTCCATCAATTTAAGATTGATCCTCCAGTTGCTTATGCACATGCTTAATCTTAGACACATGAGTACATTTACTGAATTCCAAAGGAGTTTCTGGCTGAGGTCTCGGGTTGTAAGTTCTGGTCCAGGGATGTACCCTTCTATAAATCTACCTAATGTATAGCACACTGTAGGGGCCAACATCAGCAACAATGTTAACAATAAATAACAAATGCATCTATGTTCTTGCTAAGCATTTTAAGCAAAGAAAGCTTTACTTTAAGGAACTTACAACAAAGGTAAATACCAGTAGGATACCAGAGTTTTGCTTGAGTTAAATGCTAAAGGCCATAGATCACCTGTGTACTAGTATGTTTTTCAGATAAGATGAATTTCTTTGTTCTGTTTTTGGAAAACACTTGGCACAGTAAGATCATGAGTATTCCTGCATCCTCTTACATTAAAAATTGTTGTATGGGATGATGTGTGGCAGGAGAATGAAAATTGTACCACTGTTATTTAATTGCAATTGCATCACATGTACATTGCTAAAAAAGTTACTAAGAATGTACTTTCTCCATCCTTTACACAGTAGTGTCCTTATCTTACCCTTACAGTGCCTTCCCACATGTTTGCTGCCTTCTGTGAATGTCTCCCCTTCCTTACATGTTCCTTTCCTCCACCAGACGCTGAAGGATGCCAGTGACAATGCCCACAAGGACTTCCACTGTGAGGCAGAGCTACTGACTAACCTGCAACATAAGCACATCATCAAGTTCTATGGCATCTGTGTTGACGGTGATCCACTCATCATGGTCTTTGAGTATATGAAGAATGGAGATCTTAACAAATTCCTCAGGTAAATCCACCAACATGTGTTGTGCTGGAAAGTCAGAAGTGGGCAGAGAAAGTAAGCATTGCTGGTACTTAATGCCAAATTAACTGCTCTCTGAAAAATGTGGACATCTAAGAGTGAAAATCTGTGCAACACTGCTGATTCATCTTGTATACTGTGATGTGGGGCTTATTGTTTCTTTACCTATTTGGAAGTACTATTAAGTTAATCATTACACTTTCCACCAAAAGAATGGGAACCAAAGGAATAGTGTTTTCAGTATATTTCAGCATATTCTGAAATGTTTATTTATAAAACTTGCAGTAGTAATTATTTCCTTGCCTCTCTTCTGCTAGCACCTGGGAAGATCCCACTCAGCACCTATCTCTATCTGTAGGTGTTGTATCTGCACTTGACATAAAAAAAAACAGTTAAGAGACGCTAGCACCTACATCAAACGTTTGCATAAGGGACTGTTCATTCAACGTCTCCTATGTCATTTCCATCAAAGGGTATGTGCTGGTTTTGGCTGGGATAGAGTTAATTTTCTTCATAGTAGCAAGTATGGGGCTACGTTTTGGATTTGTGATGAAAAGTGTTGATAATGCAGAGATGTTTTTGTTAT
>NW_010532212.1:0-685 GCF_000687285.1 Phaethon lepturus | reverse complement strand
TATCCTGGCTGAAACCAGGACAGATGCCAATGTAGAATTTCTTTTTTCCTTTTTTAATAACTCATTTCTTTATCAGAGTAGGAAATCTGGCTCCAATCTCATCATTTCCATATTTCTACAACTTGTCGGATCTTTCAGTTTTGCACCTCAGATAAATCTCTTAAATCAGGAAGAGATTTTAAATACTATTTAATTATGACTACATGCTACATAACTAAAATGATGACAGCTGAATTAATCTTATTTTGGAAAGCATGGAAAAAGAATGATCTGTTTATTTTCTTGAGAAAATGGCCTAGGTGACTATATAATTACAGACCTGATAACTCTTTTACATTATAGAGTTTTCTTAAAGAATCCTAAATGCAAGTTACGCTTTTGAGAACTTTAGGCTTTTAAAAATAGTGCTTTAATTCTACTCATTCTTAAATTTAATAATTCAAACCTGATTCAAAATATATGGAAGATTTGCAGAAAAATCAGCAATGTTGGCTATTCTTGATTAATGTTGTGCTTGTCCTACATAAACTCCTAGGTATGGTTTGCAAGGATATTGTGTTAGATGTTAAATGAATTATTTAAAATAATTAAAAAATTATAAATTGCAAAAAAAATCTCCTCCCCCTCAAAACTGTAAATATTCTAGAATCACATAATCATTAAGGATGGAAAAGACCTTTAAGAT
>NW_010532211.1:0-1574 GCF_000687285.1 Phaethon lepturus | reverse complement strand
GCTGCACCCTGCCGACCTGTGCCCCTCGGTGCCTCCTCCCCCAAACCTTCTGGCCGTACCTCACACCCCCCGGTGCCTGTTCCCCCAAACCCTCTGGCAGTGCCCCACAGGCACTGAGCTCATCTTCCTGTCTTGAAGAACAAGTCACACCAAAGATGAGGCACGGGGATGGCCTCCACCTTGCACAGGAGGCCGTGTCAGGATTTTTATTCTTGAAAAATGCCTTTCCCTCCCCCGCGCCCCCCAGAGAGGAGAGTGGTCCCAGGCGTCAAGAAATGGAGGCTTCTTTCTCTGCAGGGGCAAAGGTTGGAGGCAGCCACGGGAGAGGTGTGGCCCACGTGCTTAAGACGATATTAAAATGTAGGGCTGGAGGGATGATGTCTAGTCAGGGGTTGTCTGGCAAGTTGAAAGGGCGGCTGTCTGGCTTGCTGCCTCCCTCCTCCTTGGAGACAGGTCTCTAACGCTGTAGGGACTGGCAGCGAGGCCGTGAGCTGAGGAAGCGAGTGGCTGCTGGCTAGTGTGGCTGGCGAGGCTACTTGGCCCTTTGCAACCATAGATGTTGTGTGGGTTGTTTTGAGTGTTCTAAGTACGTTGATACTTAATTTGTAAACACATTTTAAATATCTTGGTACTTTGGTTGGGTTTTGAACGTCACTGGCACCAAGGTAGAATTGTGTGATGCTTGAAAAGGTGTAGTGAGGCTACAGACTGACTCTGACAGATTTCTTCACTTGCTTGTGTAGGAAATAAAGTTAACTAAAGCTGTTTGGAGAAACCAGAAACCTTACAGCTGTGTACGGATACCCTCTTCCTTACTCTGTTGTAACTCGGTCCTTCCCAGACCCGTGTGTCGGTTTGTACTGAACACTGCTGTGTGGGAGAAGTTCGAACAAGTTTTTCTGGTTGTCAGGACCAGCCTGGGAACGGTGTGCTGCCTGACTGACGCTGCTGCTCAGCATCTGGGGTGCTGCCCGGGAAGCACTCGGGCTGCCTTGGGTAGAGGTACTGTCATTGTCTATTGACACGGCGTTAGCCAGCGCGGATGTACCCCAAAAACGTTTCACTGAGGAGTGGCTGCTGCACTTGTACTTCCACGCTTGCTCGAAGGAAAGATAGAAAGACCCAGGATATGAAAACCTAGACAAACATAGGCTTAAAGGCTTTCTAGGCAGCACCTCTGTTGCAAGTGTGGGGAATAACACAGCTTTATGGCATTTCTTCGTAATGTGTCAATCAACTTTCTATTAAACAGTATTTATTTACCAGTAGAGTGAGGCAGGTTATGGTGCAGGAAGCAATATTCATGGAATGTGTTGGCAAAGATGCCTCAGCGTGAAGTCAAGTAACACAGCCCAAATAGGATTTATCTAGTTATGAAGCTCACCAAATACCATGAAATACCTATGAACTAATAACATACCAGTAGAAGAACTCATCAGGTGCGTTTCTGTATCCTCATGTGACCTGCTGGCCTTTGCCAAGTGTGGTCCCCTTGCCACTCTGTGCCCTTCCTGGCTTTGTTTCACTCCGCTGTGATAAACTGGGAAACCCTTTTTTCTTTTTTTTCTTCCCCC
>NW_010532210.1:0-12152 GCF_000687285.1 Phaethon lepturus | reverse complement strand
GGTCCCTCTGGATGGCATCCTGTCCTTCAGTTGTGTCATTCGCACCACTCAGCTTGGTGTCATCTGCAAACTTGCTGAGGATGCACTCGATCCCACTGTTCGGTGTCATTGACGAAAATATTAAAGAGTACTGGTCCCAGTACAGACCCCTGAGGGACACCACTCATCACTGACCTCCATCTGGACATTGAGCTGTTGACCGCTACCCCCTGGATGTGACCATCCAACCAGTTCCTCATTCACCCAACAGTCCACCCATCAAATCCATATCTCTCTAATTTGGAGAGAAGGTTGTTGTGGGGGACCATGTCAAAGGCCTTACAGAAGATAGATGACATCTGCATTTTTGTGCTTGCCAAGACCACAGTTCTACATATAATTTTTGTAATATATATTTTCCATTAACTCTTCACTTACCCTCCCTCTCACTTGTATAGGAGCTGTAGCTATAAGAACAATGTTTGTTTACAGAAGGCTGATAGTCCTTCTCTTGCAACACTGGACTACCCTGACCTTAGAAATCTAAGTGGGAGGACCAAAAGTAAGACAGTCTAGATGAAGTCAGCAAACTCTGCCAGTTACCAAAAGGTGAAGACTTTTCTTAATCACCATAAAGTTACCTAAAATATAGTTCTGTTTATTTTTTATAACTTCAAGCCCAGACCACAACTACAGTATTTAAAAATACAACATAAATATGTAATACCAATACAAGAGAAGTTCTGTAACTATATAATTTCTATTGCTTTCTGATAAATACATCAAAAACGTAGAGAAGGACCTGTTCAGATCCATAGTTTAGCCAGTAAATCAACATGCCAAGACACTATCCAAATAACTTGATATAGGATTTCTGTGTTGTATTACCCAATATTCATTACATCAATGTCAATAATTTTTGGGTGTGCTCAATACCACTATAAAAGTTTGGTGACTATAACTCAAAATACAGTCCTAAGAATACTCTGAAACAATATATTTGAGAATCTGAAATGGCTCTGGCATTAAAATATGTTGCTTGAAGGCTCTTATTCAGCACAGAAATTATTAAAGCTAGTCACATACTTAAAAGCAAGCTTATGGACAAATGTGTAAAGCATCACTGTTTAGTCACACTGTAACACTGCAAGTAAAGATGAATGTAAATTTGAAAAAAATTCTTCCTTTTTTTAGGTTCCACATGGGACAATATACATAACACTGAAATCAGCAGATTTTTTGTGATATGACAAGTCTTAAATATCTAAGCAAAATAAAGTTGATAGAAATCTCAGACATAACATAAACTGCGGAAGAAAGCTTACATTGAGTAAATGTTACCACCTAAAGCTTAATTCCTATTTTGTCTAGGTATGTAGACTGTTTATTCTGAAACTGTTGAGTTTTTAGCAGGAAATGGACAATACTGAGGAAAAATTCAAAAGGAAATACTATATATTACTGAGATCTGCGTAAGGATGAGATTGACAGCACATTCTCAAAAGCGTAAAAACAGTGGCCCAAAGGAAGTATTTAGCTTTTAAAGAAGATTACAATTTCAGCAGGCGCACTGTATGAAGGATGTGAAGTGAATGTGTGGTATTTAAGGAATGCAGAAGGAAAAGAAGTTGAAATCAGTATTGAACTCCAGACAGAGAGTAGTAATCCAGCTTTCATATCTATTCGACCAGTTTCTCATCTAGCAAAAAGTGACATTGCTTTGTTGACTTGGGAGAAGCCTGGAGACTCATAGCAGCTAGGGATTCAGGCCGGTGCACATTTTGATGTGTTTTGTTTAAATTAGATAAAGGATGAGGAGGTTTGACTACTAGTTACTAGCAAAAGGGGCCAAGCAAAGGGATGGCAGTAATAAAAAGCTGAGCATAGAGACAGAGAAATAACTATATAGTAATTGCTCTGTAACATTTGTTGGGCTACACATTCTTGACCCTCTGTAGCTAGAGAGTTGAGCAAGAAGACTATTCTGGTGATGGTGCAATCAGAAGGCATTAGAAGCATGTAGTAAATTAACAAAAAGATGGAATTCCTTTAAAAGAATAAATTTATCACAGGCACATATGTACTTACATGGTTAGTTATGGATGTTGTGATAAAAGTCTCCAAAGTTTGACCTGATAGCTGATTTGTTATCATATGAATGGGTTATGGGATGGGAATGGGCTATGGCAATCAATTGCTGTTGATTCACTCCTCTGTAGTGTAAAATAAAAAAAAAACAAACCTTATGTATATTTAAGAAGCTGTAATATGTCCAACTCAATCAGACACTAATATGTTTGTGGGTATCTTCACTACAAACACAAAATGAAGAGTAGATTTAATCATTAAAACCACCTAACTTATGTCCAAACCCATGTGACCATACAAAACTTGTGACAGTTTACAGCCACTGAGAAGAAAAAAAATATTCTAGAATTGGGTAAAAAATCCCATTACAAATACTTTGCAATGGTTGACCAGTAAAATCAAAACAATTATCCAAGCCCTGAAAATGCTTGCACTCCTGAATAATGTTATGCATCAATAGTCAATGGGCCTGCTCTCATGTGTAAAATTACTCAAGTGTATAAATTTTTCCCGATTGGGGCCAAGAATATAATGCTAGACAACAGAGCCCAAAGTCAGTTGGCAGCCATTCAGGAAAAGTGCTGGGGGCAGTGGTATCAAAGCTGCACATAACTGAGTAAAATTAATAAAACTATACAAATTATAGATCAAAACCCACAGATATCTTAGCCTTTGCACAATGTGACTTTGCTTTTAGAGTTCGTATGATCTTAAACTGGAAAGAAAGGGTCAAGCCAATTACAGTAACAGGAAAGAAGTCAAATTTGATATGTATCCTACAGAATGCTCTAATAATTGTAATGAAAAAAAAAAAGAAAAAAAAAGGAAAAAGAAAAGAAAAGAGGACAAAGACAGCAGAAAATAACAAATCATATCTTGAGATTTACCATAGTTTTTTAAGTCAAGGTTGATCATGACTTTAAAAATAGATAGGAAAAGTTCAGTCAACAAGGAAGTAAAATATTAACACGATCACAGCAACTAAAAGCACAGTAAAGAGCAAAATGGATGCAAAGAAAATGGTGATTGATGAAATTATGAAAAGAAGATTAATTTATAAACAAAGAAATTGGGTACCTAGACTAAAAGGAAAAATGGACATATTTTACAGTGCACTTGTGATAGAGCCCTGTCTCAGGTCACCTAGGAATTTTTTCATAACATCAGCTTAGGCCTTATAGTTTAGGTTTTCTGAATCTCTGCACTGAACATGCATACTTCATTTCATTGACTGTATAAGGAGACCAGACTCCTATCTCTGACACATAAACAAAGCATCTAAAGATAGGCTGTGTGAGTACTGTCTGGAAGCAGTGGCCTTAGAGTAAATCTGAAGTACTGACAGCCTCTAGCTGGAAAGAAGAATCTAAAAGAGGAAAACCTGTAGAAAAAAAAAAAAAGGCCACACAAAAGAACATAATGCTTGAGAAGTATTACTTTCCCAGAATTAAATTTATTACACATCTTCCAAAAAGTACAATAATACCTTTGCGACTGCAAATACAGTCTTATAAAAAGACCAGGAAGGATCAATACAATATACCAGAAGGATCCAGCCTACATGTTTAGACACAGGCAAGATGTCTAGCAAAAGGAAAAAATAGCCTTGGATGTTTGTCCTGTGTTTAGGTGAATAGTTGTATAGTGCCAAGAAAGACTTTAACGAGACCTACCCTGAGGTTACTTTCACATTTCAGGACAGGTATTCAAATATGACATGGACTTTTGTTAAAGCTGCGACAATTAAACAAGGTGTCTACTCCAGAGATCTTGCAGTGTAAACATGCTTTATCTCAGGGACAAAAAAATGGTCAAGAGGATTTGACCTGTGAAGGACATTCACATAGTATGGTAGCACCTACAAAAATTTCCCCATTGAGTTAGGATCCTCACTTTTGTCCTGTGGGTTGCATTAATTTTGGCTGTGAGAGTGCATACCCTGCTATGTGTCAGATCTGATTCACAGGGTAAGCAAAGGGATATGAAGAGTGCACATCAAAAGTCCACAAAGCTCCATAATCTCAGTCATTCCCCAAACATTTATTTATGTAAATAGACTTGGAAGCATGCCCTGAAGATCAAAAAGTAGTGTAGTGAAATTACTTCTCTTAAAATGAAGTTGGGAGGTACAATTGCTATTTGAAGGATTGAAGGAAAAGAGTTTACTGTTTCAGATATTAATTAAAACAAAAGGTAGCATTAATCTGACATTTACTTGGTCCAAAACATAGGACATGTCCCTCATACCGGTATTTCCAACAGTGGGTAAAGAAAGGAACAAGCTCTGTTTGACCAGAATCTGTGATCAGGAAAGGCAGTGCTGTAGGTTTATATTCTCTGTTTCCCTCAACCCTGCTTTTGAAAGTTTTTTGATGTTATGACCTAGAAAAATGAACATGTTTAACAATGTAGTCCAGAAAAAAGTCTGAAACACCTTTAGCAACCCATAAGTTTTAAAATTTACTAACCTTTTCCATAGGGGACCAAACCCCACCCTTCTTTTTACAGTCATATTCAGCAGATTTGGCTGCATATTTACAACACTGATCTTCACTTTCTAAACTGTGATTCAGTCTAGGCTTTCGTACTAACCCAGACACATATACCAAACCAGCAGTTAGAATTAGTTTCTGCTTCTTCCCTGACTTTCTGGTAAAGATGAAAAGAGGCTAAATCAGAATTCTGAAGGGTTTTGCCCATTCCATGTTACAAATAAAGGAAAAAAGCGTGAAAAAAAAAAGAGAGGGAGGGTATCAGACAGCAAATCAAGATAAAAAGAACTGCAGATCATCTTAATGGATTATAAAAGTGGGGCCTAGAAAATAATTAATAACAAGCAATGAACTATGACTATTGTCAGATTCCCTGCCTCTCTCTGGGCTGGCATTAGCTGCCATTATAAATTGAGGAAAGAATTCCCCAAATAATTGCAAATAGCCACTAGAGATTCTGCACACCAGCTAAGATGTGTCTGTGGGCATGCTAACAAAAGCAATTTCTTAGCAAGCAATACGCTAATCCGCTGGGACTGTTAACGAATCTGCTTTGTGGTAAACTTTTTATGAGTACATGCTACCAAGACTTTTATGCATGTTGCTTTCTGAAGTCTCTTCTTTCTATATTTTGACTGAAATCCGTATTTTATTTTACTCAGGAGATTCCTGCAGCTCAGTTTCACTGCACTACACATTTAGCATTAGGGCAGCTTTTTACAAAACTGTTAGTCGTTATCTGCAGTTAAGAGTATTGTTTTCAGCTTTATTTCAAGACAGGGTTTTTTTGTTATTTTTGCACTGCTTCATTTATACGTAATATTTAGGCGCTCTCAGAGCCAGGCTGCTCAGAAATTATTATTTTCTCTTGCTTTCTGTGAGTGTTGAACGACTGCAGATACCCACCATCATTTACAGCCTCTGCCCTACAGAGGGCACCTTTGCCTTATCGGAATCGCTTCTGTACGCGAGAGAATCGGTTGTGATCAGCGAAACCAGGGAGCCTTAAAGCAAGATCAGACTTCTCACAGATGCAGGGACCTTGTTTGCCTAGTATTTTTAATTAACCAAGTTTTGTACTATAAATCAGCAGCAATCAGTAACAATGTTACATTCTGCATTATTACAGTCTCCACAAAATTGAGGAGATGAACTGGAGATTGCCGGGATTTATATCAAAGGCCAGAGTACTGAGATGAAATAAAGAGCATAAGTTGGGGGGGGGGGGGTGTTACATCAATAATTATGGGGTTTGTCATTAAAAAATGTTTCTGAGATGTGTACTAAAAACATTGTCTGTGGGAAAACAAGCTGTAGGATGAAAGTCAACTATTTCCCAAATAAATCTTTCTAACAGACCTCCAATTAGTGATTGCTATCTGAAAGCTGTTCAAGTGGAAGAAAGGAAGATTTTCTTCTCTTTTGTAGGGTTAGACTATCAAAACTGACCCTAAAATTCTTATTTGGGAAAAATATCAATTGACTTCAAGACTGAGCCAAAAAGTAATTTCCTTCCTGGTTTTTTGGTGTACTATTATTTATGAAGTGTCAAGTATATCATTCATAGTATCTGCTGTTTCTAAATAAAACTAGCAATACTTTTCTGTTCAGTATTGGTTTTCAGCTCAATCTGTAAAACAGTCTTCCTTTACAAGCTGTTTCACTAATGTGTTAAGACAGATGCAAACGTCATTGATTTGTAAATGGCAAAGTGAAAATTCTAAAGAATAATCTTTCCTCTGTCGTTTTATCTGTCTGACTATTCAAAACAAGCTATAGCTATAAGAAGTGCAAGACATTGCATTTATGCGGCTCCCAAACAGGTCAGTGCTATGTTAGTTTATATTAACTGTGGGAAAATACACGAATAAATGCATCTGTCCCTTTTCATAATGCCTTTTTATGGTGGTCTTATCAATAAAATTTACAAATAGCCTTATAAATTCACCAGCAGTCAACCTGTTGCAAGAAGACTCTAACTTCCCTGGGCTGGTTTCTGGGACTGATATTGACTGTAAAGAATCTAACACAAAACCCAGCAAGGAATGTGCCCTGCCTTCCCTGGCATTTTTCTAGAAATCTCTTATAGAAAATGCATTCACATTTACATTTTCAGCTTCAAATACCCAGCACAAAAGCATGAGAGCACAAAAAACTGAATCTCTAGGCCAGGCTGCTAAATTAATTAAGCATTAATTTCCTGCCATTGGAAAATTTTTTTAGGGAGTATTTTAGCAAGCTCCTCCTGTGTTATAATTTTACTTCCTTTTTCTTTTCTAATTATAGGCCAAGGCTGAATTGTTCACTAATTAAGGAAACTTTTTTTTTAAAGATTTCATTTCTAGGAGTCAATAGGAATGTTGCCCATGTAAAGATTGCAAGATCAAGAGCTTGTACCTATAAAAGTGTCCGATGTGAATGTATGTTTCAAGACAGTTACTGTAATATAAAACAGTTGAAGCTACATTTGCACTAGTAAATTAAACAGTGCCAGGAATGTTCCCAGGTACTGGAACATGATGGTCTATACTGTAAAACTGTTGGAATGGCCCCTGGCACACTGTAAGCATCTGAAAAACAAATTCCTGGGTGTTGTTTGAGGGAGAGGGAGGCTGTATATCCCAGAGACCTTTCCCAGCTGGCAGGCTGGTGCCATTACCCTCTTTTGGACAGAAGAAGAGTTTACAAATACACATATGTGATAGTTGGCTTTACTGCATAGGAACATTCCCAAGCAAGTTTAATTTGCTAGCATAAACGTAGCCTCTGAATCTGTGTTTACTGCAGCCATTATATGTCACTGTATTTAAAAGTATTCAGCTATTGGCCTGTACTTGTAAATTGTGTGCTGAGTTCTAAGCTTATATCAGTAGAAAACAAAACACTCAAGAAAACATTTTCTCAGTTATATACATTGTTATAGGCATTATTTTCCTTGTAATTGTTTCTTTAAACTTAAAGCTGTTAAGAAAATGTTTGTTTCGAATATAGCTTTATGGTTGTAGATAGAACAGCTTAAAACAGAGTAAAAGCAACAGAATAGCATTTTAGAAGTATCTAAGCTGCTTAGGAGCCTCACTTTCAAAACAGGACAAATTCACCGGTGGAGAACAGGAGGTTTTCATTATCAGCACAGGGTACCCCGTGATATTGATAGGGAAGAGGCTGTACAGACCAACAGCAACTGTGGCTGAATTCAGCTCTTAAAATCTTTTGTCAGCAAGGTGACACAAACATTTACCTGAAAAATAAGAGAGTATACTTGGAGGTCTTCCTCCTGGTGGTAGTCTATTGGTCAACTGGCCTAAATTTGCCAAGGAAGAACCAGAGAAACCTTCACCATTGCAGACCTCGTATTTGATTGCTTGTGTTTACTGCTGCCATGTGGGAAACCTGGCTTAGTTCTCTTCTCCTGTGGGAACAATAGAAGCTGGATGTGTGAAAACAGGTTTCCCACCCTGGAAGTGACCTGCCTAACTGGTTATTAGCTGTAGCATGGAATGCAAATGTGGATGCAGAAGCAAATAGCCTCATTGCAGCTTTACCTTGCTTGAAGCCCTGCTTGTGTGAATGTAGTGAACCCAAGCAAAGACTGTGTTCAGGCATGGATTCTCTCTTCAAAAAAAACAGCAACACTGAGATTTGAGCTTCCATCTCTATGTCCAGCAAAGGAACCCTACACACTTGGTGAATTGTGTCAACGTGAGCTTATGTACTAAGGGATTTAAGCACCTATTAAATCATGTGACAGCTGGTAGTATGACACGTGAACTTTTTTTCGGATCTTAGTTGCCCTATCCCTCCTCACGTGTGAAAACAGAATAATCCTCAACTGCCTGTGAGTGGTCATCAGATTGAAGGGTGTAATTAAGCAAAAGCAAGAAATTAAAACTCTTTCTAACCAGCTCGATGAAAGCAACTTAGATGGTGGCAGTTCATTTTTCTAGCTTTGATGTTTGTATTTTAAGTTCATACTCACATGTTTAGGAGAACAAGCTTTAATGGAACCAACTTGCTGGCATATACTTTTAACTGAAAAATATTTTGTATGGATAATTTTTTTTTTGCTGTAACTCACCTCCTTTTATATTTTTATGGTTTTTTAAATTAATTTCTTATTTGGATGTAGTTACTGATTTTCCATCACTGATTTTCCCCTAAAATTCCCTTTGCTTTTCAAAATATAAGAATCAAATGTGGTTTTTTCTTTTTTTTTTTCTTTTAGTACTTTCGTGACTCATCTTCTTGCATTTCCGTGTTAAGTGCTTACTTTCAGATCTACAGTTGTGCCTAAAGCTAAGAATGTATTGAGGAATCGCTGTCTTCGTAAGTCTACTTTTATTGGATAAATATTCCAAGAATTTACTTTGTAGAAGCACTCAAATACATAAGCTTAAAGTCCAGTATCCATACTAATAAAATTCAATTGCATGTAAATCACTGAGCACTGAAGAGGAACAGACAAGAGTGAATTTATATTCTTTATAAATTCGAAAAAATACTCATAATAAAAGTCTTTTGCCATTAGCTGTAAAAATCAACCGTGTATATTTTAAGGGAACTTATTTTGGTCATACTATGCCTATTATACCTACCTTAAAGATACAGGAGCTTTTTTATGTTTTATATCTATGCCAAGTATTATCCTGTTTCAAAGTAAGTGTCTTTTTATTTTCAGCTATGTTGGAATTCAGTGCCTTCTGTATTTATGGTTTTGTGTGACAAATATTGGCATCGAGAACTATTTGAGCCTATATTTTGGTACCTATTATTAATGAAGAAATGCATAGCAGGAATAAAAGAAAATATGTGACTGCCAAAGAGAGGTAGAGAAGAGACAGATGTTAATGTTGGCCTGTCTTTTATCATCCATGATGAATTTAGACATTGAGCCCAAGGTATTCAAGAACATATTTGGAGTTTTCCTTCTTGGCTAGACAAGGTCTTCGCATCACAAGAAGTTTATACAATGTGAACCAATGGTTTAATGAAAGCTTTTAAAGGCTGAGCTAGAAGATGACAGGATTAGCCCATTGCCACCTACTTGTGAGGCAGTGTGTGTGATGTAATTCAAAGCTGCCTCTTATAGCTTTGGGAATCCTGCATGGGAAATCATTAGGCTGGACACCATTGTAAATGCTTGGATCTGACCGGAATATTATCCAGTACCCCATCCCACAACAAACAACAAGTAAATACTTGAGACATTCAGTTTCATTCGTAAGCTCATTCATCTTGAGTTTATCTACTTGGTATTTTCTATCCAGACAAGAGGGCTGTGTGTCACCTTCCTTGCAAAGTCCATCCTTATCTCCAAAGCAAGGAGAACAGTTTCTAAGAAAATCTAAATGCTGCCCTTTAACAATCGCTGAACACAAGGTATGTAAAAAAAAAACCCAAAAAAAAAAACCATTACAAACCACAAAGCCCAAACACCTGAGAAAAGAAAGGGGCCTAATGGAAATATCTCACGAATCTTCTGTAGTTTTGCATGTCAGGTGGGTATCCAAAACTCAGAAACGTGTCTAGCCTTGTTTGCCTTTCCCGACAGGTCTTTGCAGGCGGGCAGCCCCTCCGCTTCCCGTCACAGTGACAGTGTGAAGATGCTGCCTATGAAACCCCATTCACACCCCTCCTCGGACAGAGGGGGGTTAGCGAGATGGGAAGAAGCCGGGAACAGACAACTTTTCCATTTCTGTTTTTTTCCAAGCTTCCACTTAGAAAATGAAGAAACAGCCCCCTCTTAATCAAAGATGAGTTTAAACCTGGTTTTGTCCGTATCCCGTTCCTTTGTGCTTTTCCCCAGTTCTGCCCGCGTTTCCTTTCCCGCGGGGAGCGGAGCGGAGGGGAGCGGAGGGGAGCGGAGGGGAGCGCCGGCCGCGCAACGCGGCTCCCCCCCGCCCCCACGCACGGGCACTAGTGGGCGCTGCAATTTCTGTTAAGTTTCTCTCAGCAACAATATTCCACATTGCATCCAACCGGTCATGGCGGGGCTGGAGAGGGAGGGTGGTCAAAAACTATTGCTTCAGTATAAAAGACTCCGTCTGTGTGTGCAGTGTGCAGGCAGCTATCATTTATGTTTCTTTGCTTTACTGGAGCTGAGCTGGGAGAGCTCGCTGGACAAGCAAGCACCACGCAAATTACTCCTTTTTTTTTTTTTTTTTTTTTTTTTTAAAGCGGGACCTCGCAAAGGAGCATCCCGCGTTACAGCTCATGGCTCAGCAATAAGGTGTCGTTCCGGTTATACTGCACAGAACATCCGTGAAGTCCCCAAGAAACACAGCTGAAAACTGTCGGAAAAACTGTACACGCCACGTTAAATTTCAGCCTCCTTTGGCGTGGTTGGAAACATAACTTTGTTTTGTCTAGGTTGGGGTGGGCAAGGGAGGAGGGCAAATTTTAAAAATTCTCCTCCACTGACATGTTTCTCTCGTTCTTTAACAAAGACGGGATCTCTTTGGCACTACTGCAAGAGACATTGAAAAAAAAAAAAAAAAAAAAAAAAAGAACCCAAACCCCTCGGCGCATTATCCGAGCCTACTTCGCAACTTTCAGACTTTGGTCCTCTGCTTTGCTGTCTAAATACAGTAGACGGAAAGGGGAGATAACGTTCCCATGCAAATGAAGATAACAGTTGCTCGCCCACTCTCCGCTTAGGATAGTGGAAGACGCACTGGTTTCCCCTAAGCAGATTTTTTCTCCCCGGTAGCCTCCTGCATGTAAAGCGCCGGTGCATTGTCCTCTGACAGCTGATGCTTATCGTACCGGTGGGGGTATTGTGTTTCAGCTCGTGGCACTGGAAAACCTCGTAACTTTCTTTTGAAGTTAAATGGCTTCATTTTCTTTCCATGTATGAATAACTCTCCGAAGAACTATAGTGACCCAAAAGTCGAGCCATTTACAACGCCCGTCCAACCAACCCGTTCCTCTCTCGGTGGGAGCTTTGCACGAGGGTCCTCTCGGAGCAGCAGGCGGGTGGGTGGGGGAGAAGGGGAAGGGAAGGTCCCCAACCAGTCCAAGTTGCATCGTAATTAAATTTTATTTTATCCTACCGAGGCATGCAAAATATCGAGCAAAATACAAGTTTAAGTAATTTGTTTGTATTCTTATCTGTAGGAGTTGGAAATTAACAGCCCGCTAGTTTACTGTTAAGCCTGGAGAGCGAGAGATTGCTTTGCAAACATTACAGTTATTATGTCTGCAGTTGGTACTCTTTGTATAAATTATTGATCAGCCATCTTATTTTTCTTTCTGCTTAATGGATATTATAGCATAGCCGTTTACACGCTATAGTTAAGGTTGTGTCAGCACTTCCATTTATAACATCCCCCTCTTACCGAGAGTTTATAACTCGCTATAAAATTCCACTCTGGGCTGAAACTTTTCAAGCAAGTACTTGGACTTTTAAAGGGGTGTGTGTGTCCCCATGAAGGA
This sequence comes from Phaethon lepturus, assembly GCF_000687285.1. Classification (NCBI taxonomy): domain Eukaryota; kingdom Metazoa; phylum Chordata; class Aves; order Phaethontiformes; family Phaethontidae; genus Phaethon; species Phaethon lepturus. The sequence goes on along the minus strand of NW_010532210.1, from coordinate 159 downwards.
GCAATTAAAAATATTTGCTTTTTTGAAATATAGGAATAATAAAGGTACCCTTCCCAATGTTTTTCATTCACTGAAGTCATTTGAGGAGGAAAAGGCTGTGTCTCGCAGTCTGTGTCAGCTCATGTATAAAAAAGAGCTTAGTGGGTTGTTATTATTATT
>NW_010532209.1:10674-15191 GCF_000687285.1 Phaethon lepturus | reverse complement strand
CCACCCAAACCCTTCTGGGATTCTGCGATTCGGTGGATGCAGGTTGCTCCTCTGCAGCAAGGTTGGGCTGTGGACACTGCGGCCTCCTTTAGAAGAAGCAGAGAAACGAGGAGGGGATCTTTGAACTGGGGCTTCCCCTCTAAAACTTGCCATGGGTGCCTTTGCCGTGGGGTTTAATGGCACTTCATCCCTCGTGCGTGGTCCTCTGGAGCCTGGTGGGGCCGACCTACAGGGTGTTGTAAGACTTCTTCTGGTGGCTGGTGGGAAGGAAGCACTGGAACTGGTTTTGCGCCTGGGGCTGGGTATTAGCGCCCCGAATTTCACACGCCGAAGCGAAAGAAAGAGAATAACGAATCTAATCCTTGAATGAGCCCAAATAATCCCTTCCCCTCGATTCTTTAACCCTCCCCACCCTGCTGCTCGCCCTTCCTCCCAGGGCAGCCCTTTGCCCGCTGTCATCTCTGGGTTTTTCCTCCCGCCCGCTCGTTTCTCCGCAGTAATTCAGCGTTTTTTGCTGTGCTGACGTACAGAACAACCCCAGCGGCTGCGTAGGAGCTCGGGACCCGGGGACCAGGCACAAGCTGTCCCGGAAGGCTGCCAGGACGGACAGAGCTGTCTTAAATGCCCCATCTGACCCTTTCTTGTCTCACATGGAAGAGGTCTGCGGTGAGCTCGTGTACACGGTTACACCCGCGTCGGTCTTGTGCGTAGGCAGTAAAATATATATAGCTGGAAATGCAAGCTAACTGCTTTATTATGGGTGTTCTGAGTATAGTCACGAAGGAGCCTGGGCTAAACAAAGCTGGTGGTTAACCGCGTTTGAAGGCTCTGCATGCCACTCTTTTGATTTTAATTAAAATCTTCATAATTTTAATTAAATTAATTATTTCATGAGCTCCTTTACTGGTGCATCTCCTAAAGGTGTGCGTGTTAAAAAGAGGGGGCGGGTAGCTGAGACTCGTAGCCTTTAAGCAAAAGCAGCATCGCACCGAAGAGGACAGGCGTAAGCAGAGCTGGAAATAATGGTACAGAAACATTTAGAAATGCATGAAAAATTAAAGGCGGCTTTAAAATACTTGGCGCAGCCCCGTGTGCTCTTCGCTTTGCACCGTCAGTTATTGCGCCGTGATTTTTAAAGCAGTTGGTTAGTGCTTCTCAGAGCTGGAGTGCTGTATATTTTCCTTGGGGAGAACGTTAAAGGAACACTGGCTTTCCTACTCCTATTGATTGCGGAGGTGATATTAAATTAAAATAAAGCAAGAAAACAACGTTTGATTTCTTCTGTGAGGAATCTAATAAATTTTGTTCAATACGTTTTCATCTCATTTTCTTTCCTTCTGCATCATTGCTGTCATAAGGCCCCAAGCCCCGGGAGAAATGGGGTCCCAGCACGTGCAGATCGGTACAAGGAGAAAGTAAAGGATGTTTTCTTTCTGTCCCTGATTGTTTTCACGTCTCCAGACCAGGAAGATTAGCAGCGCTCAGCTGAAAACAAGAGGGTTTGGCCCACTTGCTGTTATTTTATTCCGGGTGAAGAGGCAAGACGGATGCAGGAGGGGAGAAGGGTCAGCAGGAGGAACAGGGATTTACGGGAGGTCTCTCAGGGTATCCAGGGGGAAAATCAGAGCAGGGTGACGGGCGCTTTGGTGCTGCCACCTCTCCTGAGCTCAACCCTGGTCGTTGGATCCGGGCTTTGTCTTACACCCCAGGGGATGTACGACATGGGGACCACCATGGCATTTGCAGCTTTCGCTTTCCTGAGGAAGCTTGTTTGTGGTCATTCGGGGGATGAAGAAGAGCCAACAAACATAAATCCTAACGGCTCAAAAACCAAGAAGGTATAAAAGTGTCTCACGTATTTTTAAACCCGGTGGGTTTTGAGCACTGGGAATTTTCAAGCACGTTTCCCTTAGCACAAATTGCCCAAGATTCTGCTACTTTCTTAACTCTCAGTATGTCCAAAAAAAGAGCAAACCACATTAATTTTCCTGTACCTTTCTCATCTCTGTTTCCCCTTAAAATGGAAAGGACAAATTTTCTTGCTGGAGGTCAGCACTTATCAAAGTTTATGAGATCAGAGTGGAAGATAGAGTAGAGCAGGGCTGGCTGCATCTTTTCGCATCCCAAGCTATTAAAGCTTCCTCGATATGAACGGTATTTATCTGAAATGAAATTATTCTGAAAATGGCCGTAACTGTCTTTCAGAACAACAAAAGATAGCACAGTAAGCAAGATGCAGTCCTGCCAAGCAAAAGTTAAACTCAAAAAAAGAGAAAGGAGACCTAAATATACAGTTGTCTCTATCTGCTTGAAATAACTGTGAAGTCTTTCAATAATTGGCTGGATGGAAAAGTGTACCCAAAGCCACAGGTTTCTTGTCATCTGAAACTGGTCTGATTTATTTCAGGCTTCTTTTTTTCTGTATAAACCCAATGTTGAAAATTTTGGTCCAAGTAAAAGAGAGTAAAAAAAAAAAAATTCAGCTTTTCTGCTGAATTTGATAGTGTGAGTGCTGTTGATATCTCAGAGGGCACAGATGAAACATTTGCTGCATGTAGCCACACAGGACTATGTTTGCCATGGTTGTTGACTTAAGGACTATTAGTTAAGGACTATTATTAAGGACTACTGCAGCAGTTCATGGGATTTAGGATTTATGTGGGGGGATTAACCAGCAGCAAAGACCAGAAGAACCTCTTGGTGCCCAAAGAGGCTATCATCTAGATCCCATCCCTAGTTGATGAGCAAGGGACTTCCCAACACCATGGCATGCACGCACACCCACCGGCTACTAAACTGTGTGCCGAGGAGATAAAACCCCGTGTAGAAACACGGTTGAGAGAATTATAGGGAAAATACGCTTGGTGTGGTCAAGAAGCAAGCTGGAGTTGGTTTAACACCCGTAGCCAGAATGTTCTGGAGGCAAAGCGGGATCATCGAGCTCGAGCAGGCCACGGGAGGACCCTGGAGCGATGAATGTACTGGAGAAGAAACTGTTATCTGCTAATGAGGCAGAGAGTAGGCAGGGATATTTCTGATTTAAGATCTTCATCATTAATGTTCTGCTTGCAATCACTGGATCTGCAAATAACTTTCTGAGGAACTTCTTGATTGCTAAAAGGCTGTATATATTCCTGAGTACGATGACAACATAGTTTTATGTAGCCTAAAGAAAAAAAAAAAGAAAATCTGTGAAACTGCTGCTTATCCAACATTAACTACAGCAATTTTTAATTAACCTGATTTAGAAGCCAAATATATTACTGATGAAAATGAGAGGGTAGAACATACAGTCATTTATTCCAGTACAGTGGTCATGATTGTTGAATTAGATTTATTCAAATGAACATCAAAATTTTGCCGCAGTAGTCGGCTGTGTGCCGGGTGCCAGGTTTTAGAAATCTGCACGTAGTCGAAGAGCAGTAAGCTTTGGGGCATGGGAGGGAGAGATTGTGATGTGTTTGTCTTGTTGCTCAGAAAGGGGAAGGAAAAACCCACGCTTGCTTTTATTTAATAAAGCAAAAAAGAAAAGGGGGTGTGAATCGCCTGCTAATTACCTCTTTCAGCCTTTGCTGGCAACCAGCAGACAGCGTCAGTGGAGCTTGGCGTGGAAAGACTCTCCAAGGGTCATTTTGTCTGCCGTTGGGTTGGCTCTGCTCTGGGACGATGGCCAACGAGATGCACAAACAAACCGGGGCAGCGGCTGTGGCGGTGAAGCACAGCAAAGCCAAACTCTCCGCCAGCAAAGGAAGATTAACGTGTCCCGTTCGGTCTGTTGGGGGGATTTACGCAGGAGCACATAAGAAAGGATGGAGTTATTTGAGTGTTACTGTTTTCAGTCAGGAAGATTTCCAAGAAATGGAGGTAGGGTAGTGAACAAAAGCGAAACGGAGCAGACCAAGGTGTGGAAGTTGTCAGCTGTGGTCTTCGCAGAGGACAAGAACTTCTAATGAATGAAGAGTTTGGTGCAAGACACCTGCATTGTGTGTGGGTGCACACAGGGACTTGGGTCTGCAGTGTACGGTGGTTTCCAAGCCTCCACGTAGCTGACTGCTTAGATGATTTCCCCTGAACTCCCTGTGACCGATCCGAGTGACGATGATGAAAACTGAAGATGCTCTGCAACCTTTTCTAAAGTGCCCATTAAAGCCTCATGTGGCTTCAAAGGGTACGAGCTGCCGTGCATGTTCCTTCCAGGTGGCCTGGCAGGTAATTGGGTCTCTCCCAGCGATGGAAGTTGTGCAGCCATCAGTGAATATAAGAGCTGGCATGTTTTCATGCAACGTTTCTACCTTTCCTTTAGCAAGAAGTTCTGGTTAATGGATGTGCTGAGCACCGAGGACTCAAGCTGGGTGCTGAGCTCTGCTGTTCAAACACAAAGTGCCACCATGATCAAGCTATGATGGCTGCAAGCAGCCAAGGAAAACCCGTCAAATACAGCTGTGCTGGTGGTTTTTGGTAGCTGAATTCTGCATTCAGTGTGTGCATTTTCTCGGTAGTTTTCTTCAGAGCACGTT
>NW_010532209.1:7300-10643 GCF_000687285.1 Phaethon lepturus | reverse complement strand
TTCCTGCGTTCTGCATTCTGGTTATCATCCTCGTTTTCTAGAGGAATAAAGATGAAATATTGATGATGTCATGTGTAAGTATGTAGAGCACATGCATAGTCCTTCCCGTACCCTGGCCAACTGAGAATACGTCTGTGCTTTCTCTCTCAACTGTGCCGATGGCCTGTTTGCTCACACAGGTTTATTGCTTTCCAGGGGTGCTGTCCTCTTCTCTCTCCCTGTGGACAAAAGCATAATTTCTCTTTTTTTTCTCATTGCAGGTTATCCGACGGGCTATCCCACTGCTGCCCCAGCCTACAACCCAAACATGTATCCAACCAGCAGCCCCGGCTACGCCCCAGGTAAAAATCTATGTACGGAGATGAGATCGGGCATGTTGAAGCATGCGGGAGGATTTACCTTTTGCTTTGTACAAAACCCAGCAGTGTCCTTGTCAGCAAATACCTGCCAGGGAAGAGGCCTGTGTTAAGCTCTTCCCTTCCTAACTCTGCCATTAACTTCACACCCTCTGTTGTCATTATCTTCAACGCCTCCATTGGGAATATTTGTCTATGTTGCAAAGTACTTTTGAGCCACGAATTATGAATACTAATCCCAGGAATGTTACAATCCTCATCGCTGTGATACCTGCGCACTGATGGCTTTTAATATTTTCTGAATACTGGATGCTATCTCCCTGAAATTGCCTTCCCCCTCCCCTTGCTTGCCCTCCTCTCCTCCTTCCATGTCATAGATGCAGAAACATCAGCAACTGTGTCCCGCTGGGTGTCCGGATCTCCCATGTCATGTCTTTACTGTCCTCCTCTTTCCTGTGGCACTGACAGACTCTGGGTTTGTCCTAGTGTCTTCTCCTGTCCAGCTCCAGCCCTTCACACCGCCCTAGAGTGGCTCTTCCAAAGATGCAGCAAGCTTTTCCTAGCCAAACTCAGGAACCCTTCTGCCTCAGCCTTGGTGAGCTGCTTATCTTGGACAGCACCAGCTGCACTCTACTACGTAACATCTTGTCTTCCCTTGGCTTTCCCAGTTTGGCCACTTGTCTCCTACCTCTGCTGCAGTGTGTCCATTAGGACGTATTTGTCATCTGCCTCTTCCAGCTTTCCACTAAAGCTCAGCCAGGCTCTGTCCTTTATTCCCTTCTCTACTAGTCCCCATCTATCTCTGGGAAACCTTTCTTGGAGATACAAGGTCTTCATTTTTCAGGGAGGTCTTCATTTTTCACACCAGGCACATGCTCTTTTACATCCTCCTTTGCAGTTCATCTGAACCATCCTACCAGCCAGGCTGATGGGTAACGTGTTCGTCCTCCTTAGCTCAGTCCCTACCCTGGAGCCCTGCTGTCTCTGCCGTCTCCAACCTTGGCAAATTCTCCTCCATCTCCTGGAGAGCTGGTACAAAAATAATTTTCCTAGTCCACTGCTTTAACTGTGTCATCCCCCACTCTGCCTCCCTCTTGTGCATATCCAGCACAGGCTACTTGTCTTTATTTACAGAAACAACACCCCCTCCACTCATTCTTGCTGTCCAGAGCCTTACTGCTCTTCCGGCTCAGCCAGCGATGTCTGTCCTCTTCACCTCTTACCTTTCCAAGCAAGCGTCTCCCTTGTCCCTGCTGCTTCTCTCCCCTCTTCACCCACAAAGCCATTTCTCATTTCTCCATTAGCCATGGGCTGTTTTTTTAATAAAAGCCCATGACTAGACTTCCAAGCTCCTTCCCTTGCCTGCTGTTGAGCACCATTCCTCCGCACCTCTCTTCCATCTGTTTTCCACTGTTGTCTCTTGACCAAACACATACCCAGCCCATGGCTCCAGCTACACTGCTTTGTGGGTGCAGAGAAGGGTCAGGATGGAGGAGGACGCACACGTATCCAGAACCTTCCCGCCTGGCTGGAGGGGATAAAACCATCAAAGCATGTGGGTGGCATGAATACAAACCCAGTCATGCCCCGTCCATCGCTTTGAGGTTGAACACCTCATCTACATAAGGTGGGGAGATGGGGGAGTTGCTTATAGCCAAGGGCTGCCAATGGTAGAAGATTCATGTAGATTAGGACAGAATGTAAGTTAATCATGGGAGCTGCTGTCAAAGCACCTTCAAGCAAGGACAATTCTTATTCCAGAAGAAGTGGACCTTCCACTGTTTTTAAGTCAGAGAAGTTACTCCAATGCAGGAGTCATGGAGTAATTCCCACCTGTCCACAAGGAGTTGTCTTCACCACAGCATGGACTAATGAGGTTCTGTGCTTAATGAGGAATATTTGAGTTGCTCTGCTAAATCAATCACTTGCTTTTTTACGCTTTCAAGTCCAAACTTGAAAACCTTTATGGAAGTCTTTTTCTTTTTGGAGTTGAAGACTTCTCTTAGGCCCCTATTCAGGAAATATAATTTAACTGAAGTCAAACCTACATTTAAGTACTTTACTGAAACCAGCCCTTTGGAAGGACTGAACAACCCTGAGTTTTTAAAGCGCAGTTAAGTTCTCTGCTTTCAGCCAGATTATTGGGGGACGGAGGCCTCTTGGCATGACAAAGGGTGGTAGAAACCCAAGGGCTAAGTAGCAGTTTCAAAATGTAACTCTTATCCCGAGTGAATTAACTGAAAGGTAGCATAAGAAACGAAAACCTCCTATTTAATAGCAACCTTGAGATCTTGTTGCCCAGAAAGACTGTGGATGCCCCATCACTGGAAGTGTTCAAGTTCAGGTTAGATGGGGCTTTGAGCAACCTGGTCTAGTGGAAGATGTCCCAGCCCACGGCAGGTGGGTTGGCCTAGATGATCTTTGAAGGTTCCTTCCAACCCAAGCCATTCTGTGTTTAGAACTTTATTTATTAACTGTGGGGTTTTTAGGCTGTAGTGCCTTGTCAGAGCGTTTTCTTTAAGGCCTATGGTCACACAGGTCAAGTGCAAGAATTGACAGTGTCTGAACTGTGATTGGAAAAGCATTTCTGAAATCAGCACTGAGCCTTTTTTCATGGTTTTTATGAAAAAGGCCTGAAAAAACCTCTCGCTCGCCCATTTCCACGCACGCATTGGAGATGAAAAATAACATCTCGCCCTTCGTTTTGACTTCATGGCTTTTCAGTTGGCCGAGATGTTTATTCTGAATGCTTCGCCTCAAAAGAGCTGCGGGATTTTAAAACTTCTGAATAAAGCCGTCTTTTCAGCTAAGTGTTCAGTAGCCATCGGAGTGAAATAGATGCTTGCGTAACGAACACAAAGCTGGACTTTGTGGCAGCCTTGCTAAACCCTTTCTCCTCTGAATTGCCAAGTTTTCAGTCTCCCAGTTGTCATAAAATCAGTAGATCCCCAGGCTCGGGAGCTTTCCAAGGCTGATGAAGCAGGTAT
>NW_010532209.1:0-7269 GCF_000687285.1 Phaethon lepturus | reverse complement strand
GATGAAGCAGGAAGGAGGGTTTTGTGGCCAAAAGCTTTTGGTGCTGACTTCTCCACATCACAGTTTATTTTGCAAAGTTATTTAATAAAGCCATTTACTGCAGATGACTCTGTAAGGGATCTGTTGTGTTTTGTTTGGTTTTATGTGCTTCTGGTAGGGTCTTTAGCTCCATTTCTTCCCACTGCAAATCTTAACGTGTAATATGAAACAAGTTTTGTTCCCCTAGATGTGTGCTGGCCACCTTCAAATTCCCCTGAAGGATATAACACTGAAAGAGTAAAGCGAAAAGAGCTCCACAGCATGAAAAAAACCCACAAATTTATTAGTAGCTTGTCCTGCCAGTGGCTGGCAGCGTCCTCCCTGCTCAGCCAGGGATGTAAATACTGCAGCGTTCCTGCATATTGGCCTGGACGTTATAAAATGTCTCTTGTCCCCAGCCACTGCCTGTGCCTCGTGCAGGCAGCAGCTCCACCACCGAGCGGGGTGATGGCCAAGGGGACACCCAAGGGAGAAGAAGCACCAAATCACTGCAGGATGAGGAATTTTGGGGGGTCTGTATTGCTTCTTGTACATCTCAGACACCATCCTTGGGAGGCTGGAGTTCCTATTAGAAAACAAATTGAAACGACCCCCAGAAATGTTGCGTTGCTATCCAAACAAAATACTTTTCTTTGCAAAATCTTGATGAAAGCCACACGTTCCCCTGGAAAGATTTCATTTCAGCTCAGTTTAATTTTCCAAATTAAAAATAATAAGAAAAAAAAAACACTAGGAAATTTTCAAGTTTTTTGAACAGCTGCAGCAATTGCCACATGTAGGGAAGATTTGGTTCCCTTTAGCTGTATAGACCTTAGGTCTCAAATCCTTCCAGCCCAGCTCGCTCTGTATTCAGTGGAGAGAAAGAGAAACCTCCCCAGAGAGACATTTAGCCCATCTTTGGGGACAGACTCCCCACGGGTCCTTGTCTGTCCTGCCAGGAGAACTTCAGATGAATCCTGCCTGGGGTGTCCTTCATGCTCAGAAGGAACAGGAACCCAAGGTGGGGGTTGTAGATGCTTTCTCAAGTAACTCTGATACATAGTCAAGATAGATACCCTTGGAGAAGGAGACCTCTAGGATGATGTTTTATAGGATTGCTTTCTTGGCATAGGTTAGAGATAGCCTGAGAAATGAGACCCACCTGGCATGTCAAAGCAGAGGACCTGGAGTGGGCTGGAGGACCTTGAACAAAGCAGTTGCTTGCACTCACAACAAAGACAAGAAAGAAGTGGATGTCCCAACACAGACAGTGAAGAAACAGTCAAGACGACCAGGAGACAACAAGGAAACACAGGGATAACCCTGGAAGTTGGGGTTTGCACAGGCAGGCAGCAGCGAGCCCTTGGGCACCCCTTCTTCAGCCCCATCGTTCCTGCAGCGGCGTCTACAGCCTGTCCCCTCCACCCAGAAGAAAGAGGCCCCCACACTCAGCGAGCGCCAGGTTGTCCATCCGCCCTGGTCTCTCCTCCCTGTAAACAGTCAGATCGGTCTTCAGAAGTTTCCTCGTGATGGTTCGTCATGGAATGACCCATCCCAAGCCTTCCTGGTCAGCGGCTTTTATAAGGACAAAACCATGAAGACTTTGATTTTTCCCTACCTTTGTCCTGGTGGCTGTGGCTGCGGGTGTCCTCCCTCTTATTAACGATGCTTAACCTCCCACGTGTGTTGATTCTTGCTCTATTTTACCACTACAGTACTTTGCAGCAAGCAGTTGTGCAGATTAATTAAGGCTTGAGTTACTGATTTTTTTTTTTTTTAAAGCAATGCAAATAATAGTCTGTTGCTTTAGATTTGCATGATGTGGAAGGGGAAACGAAAGCCCTGGTCAATCTTTGTGCCAGCCAGCCTTTTGTTCACTCCCCCGATGTTCCCTTCTGAAGTGCCATCCTAATCTTTACTGACTTGCTTTCTCTAAAAAAAAAACCACCTCTGATCGTTTTTGTCGCCCCTCGCCAGGTCTTTTTGTTACGCAGCTTAAGGCTCAAGCAAGAAAGCATTCACAGCCGTCTTGACATTTAAATTTCATTTCTCTGTTTATGATTCTTAAAAATGCTTTTAATAATTTCCATATTAGAAATCTCCTATTGTCCAGAAAGCTGACAGGTCATTTTGTATTGAGAGCAAAAATCTTCCAGCGCATAACACAACGTAGCTAAGCGCTAAATTAGTGAGGAAGCGGCGAAGATTAAAACCGGTGCTTGTCAACCCCACCCCTCCGTCCTCCCCGTAAACAATTGCGCAGCTCTTGAAATCAATGCAATTTAATATCACGGCAGGGCTCTTTCCCATTATTTGGAGATTGATCTCGTAGGAGGAGGCATGGTTCAGAGCGCTCAGCTTGCTCGTCCGCAGCCGGCGGGAAGGATGCTTTCGCGGACTCCGCTGTGCTCAGCGCAGCGGCTGAGCAGCCGGGGATGCACAAGTGCCAGTTAGCGGAGGAAAAAAGCCTGTGCGATGCTGTGAGTGAGGACAGCATCTATCAACATTATCTTCAGAGGCAGAACAAAGGCTCCAGAGGCAATCCCGGCTCAGACCTTTCTTAAATGTAGAGGTTTTTTCAAGCCACTTGCAACGCCGTGCCAGTTTTTATCGAATTAACGTTTTTTAAGATGCCGATTCTGCCGCAGGCAAGGTGCCACATTAATAACTCCGGAAGGCAGGGGCGGGCTCCACCGCTCAGGACCTCCCAGCATTGCACCCACTGTCAGTGGTCACTTCGATATGGAAAACAGACTTAAAGGAGAAAAACTACCAATTTTTGAGAGGCAGCTAATGCAAAATAAGCTCCGTAAAATATTCCGCCAGTGGGGACATGCGGCAGAGCGGGCAGCATCCTCAACTGTGTTAAATGGAATTGAGTTAAAGTAATACTGTGGTTCAGTGGCCGAGTTAAAACCAGTCGTCTGTATCGGTACGGAGAGCGTTTACTCAAACTGAATCAGCTGCTGTCATACAGGAGGCTGGAAATAACCCCGCTGTGGAGAAGAACGTGCTGCCGGGGTTCATGCCGTCCATCAAACATGCTTGGAATCAGAGGGGCTCGGCATTATTCTTAAAATCTTTGATTCTGAAACAGCAGACTAATTCTAAATGTATTTTTAAGCAATTTTCAATGTTGAGCCTTTCGCTGCCTCGCTGCAGAAAGCGGTGCTGTATGTTCCCAGCAGAATTGCCGCTCTCAAACACATCCTATCCACCGAGGTTCTTCGGTTTCAGTCCTCCTGGGCTGGTGCTGGGGGTGGTACCTGCTGGCACAAATCCTTCAGGATCACTAAAAAAGCAATCACAAACGAAAGTTTCATCTGCTTGGATATCTGATTCTCCATATGTAGGTTAACCAGGTAAATGTGTCCCTTGATACTACTTGGAATAGAGGTTGAAAAGTGTGGGAAGAGCATCCTTTGCTTGTGAGATCTGAATTTGTGGGATGTAACTGAAAGCGAGCTGTCAGTCCTGAGCTTGATTAGCCTCTCTGGTCCACCCTAAAGGTGTTCCTCAGACAAGCTCTCTCTGGTTAGGTGTCTCCTGCCCCAAATCTCATGGCCTTTGGCTTCCATGCAAAATCTTAGCAAAGAGATCAGCCACGGAGCGAAGACGAAGACTGCCTTCTGCTCCTGCCCTTAGTGTGGTTCACCCCAAGCGAAGTGTACTGGCGGTGGTTCATTTCCAAAGTCTAGTCTTCGAATACCTGTCACTTGTGTGCCATCCGCTTTCGTCCTTGATGTCCTCCAAACACGCTACAGTCCCTGACACCGCGCTGGAAGTCAGCGATGCTCCTGCTCTTCTCTTGACCTCATGGTTCTCAAGACCCTGGGATCCATGTGGAAAATTAAATGATTTAGTGCTAAATCTAAATGATTTAGTGCCCAATTTAGTTCAGTGTTACAAACTTTGTAATTGCCTCAATCAGAGAAGCGTAAGGAGACGTGGAGAGGAGCTTGGAGAAGTCTGGAGTCCCCTTGGTCCACACAGGTCCAGTAGCAGTGAGGAAAGGAAAATAACTGGAATCAGTCTTGATTCCTCCCAGTCTCAGTGTCAGGTATCTGGTGAATATTTGCTAATGTTTGGACACCAAAGGGACGATATATCCTTCATCAGATCATTTCAAACCAGCCCTTCCCAAGGTGCAGGTAACAGCCAGCCACTGCATTGCTTGCAAAGCTCAGCCAAAAGAGTCCTGCGTCAAGCAAGGGAATGAATTTCTTTCCATCCTGATTCATTGAAACAACCCAAATTTCTGCCTTGTGTGATCTTCCTGATGTGTTTTTCCATATTTGTTAGAGGGAGAGACGCAGGATCGCTGCAAAACACCTGCATTGCAAAATCTGATGCTTGTAATAAGCCTGGTTATTTAGGACAGAGTTATTAAAGAAAATTCCTTTCAAGTATGTAAAAATGAGCACCTAAAATCACTCTACTGCAGAGACACCAGGCGCGCCAATTTAAAAAAAAAATAAATAAATGTGTGTCTTCATTAAGCCTGGTGCATGTTCCCTCCCAGGCATTCTGTCTTCCTGAGATGGTTGTTTTGTTTTAACTTCCTTCATTAAAGCGTGCCTTTTCATTTTCCTGAAAGTAGGGCACGCTTTTCGCACGGAGGCTGGCTTATGCTTTAACTGCATTTATTAATAATGCAGGGGAGAGTAATGCTTTGCATCCATTACTTCAGTGCCCTTTCGGAGAAGAACAGAGATTTCTAAAGTCGGCCTCGGAAATTACGGGTCTCTGTGGGGATGTTGTGGGACGGGACGGAGGCTACGATCCCCCCTCCCTGCTTCTGGGTCCTCCCTGGAGGAAACGTTGCTCTGCAGAGGGAAAGCGTAGGCATCGTCTTTCCCCACATAAGTGCTCTGAACCGTCCTCTATAGGCGCCCACCAACTATTTAGGGACACCAGTGGGTCCCCTAAGGTGGGTATCTTGGGGGCTGATGGGGTGAATATCCTGTAGAGCCTTGCAAGGCTTTCTAGGAACAAGTGCTCCCACCGTCTTGAGGCCCTCAGGCACAGAGTAACGGGGCTGCCTGGGGAACTGAGCTTATTGCCAACTTTGTACGAGGCTCAAGGCCGTATCCATCACAAATAAGGTTGGTGGCGGGCAGCGAGAAATGTCGGTACCGTATATACTGCGTCATCTGCTTCATCCCTTCCTTGCGATTCTGTACTCCAGTTAATGCACGGAATTTTCTTCAGGCACACCTGGTTCCTATTTTTCTCTTTTCCACTTAAAATATGGCCTGAGCGTTACCACGTTGGCTAGAGGTCCTCGCAGGGAGAAGGACCAGTCCCGGCGCTGCAGAGACCCTCGCTCAGTTCTCATCGGTTGCCCAGTTCCCACCATTAGATTTGCCAGGGACCCAACTGGTAACGAATAAAAGCTCTTCATTTTTTAATGACCAGCGTAGGCGAGAGGCTAAACCAAATCCAGAAGACACTGCTAGGAGTTAGACCTTAAATGATATTAGATAGTCACGGCTGATTTGTAACCTCTGTGAATTGTAGCTCTTGCAAAAGACCAGGAGATATTAATGTTCCTAGAAGCCTCCTTGGTTCACCTTTTGTGTAGTTGTAAGTGATGGATTCTCCAAGGATCCATGATTTAATGTACAGAACACATGTAGCTATGGCGAGCTCCCAGCCATCTCAGACCCAAATTACCTTGATTTTTTGGTAGGTCTGATGTGGAGAGGAGAAACCGCAGAGGAAAGATTCATATAACATCTAAATAAATTGTCTCATTAGGCTTGGAGATTAAAACCTCTGTGAAATCCAGAGGCAAAAATGAATCTGGTTCTGAGTAAAAGTGTGTTTCTGTCTCAGCACTGGGAGTTAGGTCTCCAGTGTGATGTTCCGGAGTGCAGCGTACCGTGGAAAATAAAGCAAGGCAGTTTGGAAACCCTTAATAACTCGCAAACCTTTGGGAGGGGGCACAGGCTCGGAGCAGAACGTGATCAGTGCTGGAGCGGAGGAGAAGTTGCGCTCTGAATATCTCACTCCACACAAACCTCCTGGTTTTCTCTGGAAGAAGGTGAGGAGGGAGGAGCACGTTTCCATGTCTCCAACTTGCTTGGGAGAAGGACATGTGAAGTGCATCTTTAATACGTCTTCACGTGTGACTCCCTCGGGGCCGACGGGAGGATAAGGAACCCACCACCTCCTGCTGTGGGCCGTGGTGTCCCTCCAAAGAGCTCGTCTTTCTGCCCCAGATGGCTTTGTCCAAGCTTGGTTGGTTCTGCTGTCAGTTCCCTGCCTACAAAATCACACCTTCGTTGTTCCTCTCTTGCCCAAAGGACCTTTTTTTCTTTTTCCTCCCCTCCAGCAGTCTCGTGAGTTGGCAGATCTGACCCAAAATCCCTTTACTGTATCTCTGGGGAAATCCTACCTGTCCCTAAAGCCACCACAGGGAGAAGGGGACAACGGGGACGTACCCTGACCTCCAACCTTATAGAGATCTTGGGCAATTCAGTCATTTGGTGTAGAAAAACAGCGTCTCAACAGTCTACCTTCTGCGTTCACGAAAAATACCTTTCAAGAAGCCATAAATTGGCGATTTTCTTTGATTCCAGCAGCTGCATCGTTTTACCTCCTTTACCCTCCACAACTTCACAGCGACGTCTAACCAGTAAGCAGCTTGCTGAGGATCGATCAACCCTCGCTTGGTTTTCTTTCCTTAGTAGCTGGGTGTGCGAAATACCACGGTACATGGAGAATCCAGAGCTTATTTCTTCTCTAATGACAGCTGGTGAGCAGCGAGCTGTAGTAACTGGCTGAGGCTTTCAAAAGCACTCCACTGGGAGGTGGCGGGGCTTAAAACAAGGATGGTGGGGGGCCACCATTTGAGATTAGTCTGGGACAAAAAGTTAGGACAGATTCATAGTTTCAGGGGGAAAAAAAAAAAAACCAAACAGAAAAAGACCTGTTAAGCCTTTCCCAGAGGCACCAACTTTGAGAAGGAGCCTGGTTGTAGGCTTGTATTGGTGATCTGCCTTCTCCTCAGATGTGCTCCAGAGAGCCTTTGGTGTAATGGCAGTCCTTCTTAGATAAGCGTTGGCAGCGCGTTTGGACATAGGATAAAGGTATAGCTGGTGCTGGTTCATCATACAGCGGTGCATTTTGGCAGTTGATACAAGGCCTTTTCCTCTTTCAGAAAATTTAAGACCCACAGGATGACTGAATTCCATTGGTCCTTTCTCAAATCCCACATGACTTTAGTAAAGCCTTTGACAGCGTCTC
>NW_010532208.1:0-51479 GCF_000687285.1 Phaethon lepturus | reverse complement strand
CACCGCGCCGCTCGGGGCAGGGGAACGCGGGAGCTATGCTTCCCCTTCCCTTCTTTATTTTCCTTTTCCCCCTCCTTCCCTCCCCCCTTCCCCTCGAGGGTTCTATGTTCCTGCTCTCAGGGGCACGGAGGGAAACGCTGGATCAATTTCCAGCGCGAGCGAGGAGCCATTAGATTGCGAGAAGTGATTCCAGCATGACACAACACCGGCTAATCGGCGCGAGGGCCATAAAGGGATTTCTAATTTGATTCCCTTTGACAGTCAGCCTGCTAATTTTGACTCATTCGCCAATTGGCTGTGGGGCACTAAAAGGATGCTTGGTTTAGGGCTCGTGCTGTACTCCCGGTCCAAGTCCTCGGCATGTAACGGGGCAGCTTTCTGCTGATTTCAGTGAGCTCTGGATCTATCGTTACAGAAGTATCCTGCTTTGCATGGAGTGCTCGTTATTCTCCACACGTCATCTGAGAAGAGAAAAAGCGTCCTCCTTTGCTGTAACTGGGGCACAAAGAAAGTCTAGGTTTGCGCGGCAATAAAAGGCCAATCATTTCCCAGTTCCCTTTGGGTATCTTACAGAAACGCTGAACATCCTTGCTTGCTTAAAACGGGCAAATTAAGGCGAGATTTAAGATCGAAGGCTTAAATGTGAGGGTTTAGGCAAGGGTTAAAAGAGAACGCGACGAGGACAGTTCCCCAAACCAGCTGGGGGAATAGAAATATGTCAATATTTTAAAATTTTTATTTCTGTTTCAGGATCCGTTGCAAAATGTGAAAATGAAGGAGAAATTCTGCAGATACCGTTTATCACAGACAACCCTTGTATAATGTGTGTTTGCCTGGTAAGTTTGGATTTCAGCTAATCAGAACATTCAGGCCTGTACTAAGAGTAACTGCACTGAGAAGGGGAATATTTCACATAATCAAATCTTGGGTACCTCTGTCGCCTTTGTGTAACACAAGGTTATCTCAGAGCTGAGCTAATGGAAAGTAATCCAATCCATGACCTGGCAATCATCTATTTGACTTTAAAATTCTCGGACACAAAGTTGTACCTGACTTTAACATGACATTGTGAAACCGTGCTTACCATGCGAATTTGGAGGGACAACTGTTTTCACAAAGTCAGGGTGCACCCAAACGCCTTTGCGTGTTGCTCAGCAAAGAGGGTTAAGGGTAAGGTTCGGAAACGCTGCTGCTTTGAGCTCCTACGTGCTTAGTTTCCCAGGCCAGCGGCTGAGGAGCTGCACAAGGGTGCAAGGTGAAGGCTGCAATGTGACTGCACACGCCGTAATAAGACGACAGTGAAATCACAAGTGATGCTTTCATCAGAGCGCTGTGCTCCAAGGATGACGCTGCCTGTTGTGCTGGGAATTCCCTGGTTAATAATGTCGCTAGCTGATACGCATTTTGGGGAGAAACATTCCCTCTCCTCGGGAAGGAAGGGAACTTCAGAGTTAAGCATTTTGCGAGCAATTCAGCTAGGCAAGCCAAGGCTTAGGAGATACTGAAAAACCGTACGATAAATCTTTGTACAATATATTTAAAAGAAAGCCATAAACCTTAATTTGCTGTTGAATGCAAAGAAAAGTATAGACCAGAAAGCACTATGTTTTACATTTTGGAAGTCATAGAGTATCTGAATGTATATATATACAGAATGTGTTCTTCTTTAGGACCGAAATATCAAGACACACTCTCCCCCCCCTTCTATTACTGATATTAATATTAATAGCATTAGGCAGCATTATTATAACCCTGTAAAAGACTTAAAGAATTGTTTCAGACTGCCTTTTAGAAGGCAATTCTGGCAACTGTAGGAACCTGATCTTGAGCCCCATGAGGTTGATGTATATCGCTGCACTGAGTTCAACAGATTTTAAATTAGACTCAGTGATAACTTTTTAGCTAATAGTGATAAAGAATAAGGTATTGATTCTTCTGAGTAGAAGGGGGGTAGGAAAAGGAGGAGCATGGGATGTGGTGAGTAAAGAAATCAAAGGGAAAACAAAAAAAAGACATGAAGCTGTGTTTTATCATGGATCACCTTCCCAAATATGTCTGCCACCACTCTTGCTAATGGAAGCTGGTGTTAACCAGTGAGGAAGCAATTTATCTGTGAAGGAGCAGAAGTTCAGTCTTGGGCATCAGGGCAATAATGCATCAGGGTAAAATACTTGTATTTATAGATCTCTCTAGACCTTGGCTTTATTAAATCAATGAGCACCCTTTTAGTGCATGAACATGAAGAACTGCAAAAAAACACTGGATGTAAGAACTCTAAATCTTTGCGGTTTGTAGGGCATACTTAGTGAAATGGCAACTGAGGGTATTTGGCTCCCTTCTATGCAAGGAGGACACTACGTTTTAGTAAGAATACGGGTGCCTGGTGCGTTACCGCAGTTACCTGCACCGGATACACTGTGTTTTATTTCTGCCAGAGGATAAATGTGAGCTCTGTTTCTTCAGTTGGAAGCTAGGAGACCTGGTAGAGGAAAAGGAAACCAGTCTGGAGATACTGTCTTTAACGCTGTGCGGCATCCAAAGCGATGCCTTATTGGCCAGCCAGTTGCTGAAATCGCTGTTCAGGCCTGCCACAAGGGAAAAGATCAATTTTAAGAGGCGTGGAGAGAGCAGAAACAAAAGAAGCGATGTGGTGATTTGTGACCAGGAGGGAAGAGAGAACCAGGTTTCCTTACGTCCAGCCAGAAATATTGATTGTTTAACAGCAATTCAGTGAGGAACTCTTTCTGGAAGTCTGATCACGCTCCTCAAGGGCAAGCCCAATGGATGTTCATATCATAAGAAATGAGCAACTAGGAAGAGAGCTTAATCAGGAAGGAAAGAAGCAATTGCTGTCCAGGAGAGGACAGAAAATACAACAGAAAGCATTTGTGTTAAAAACACAGGTGTTCCCTAGTGGTGATACATTTCCATGACTGCAAGCCACCATAAATAACTGCACAAGTTAAGGAAATGTGAATGGCTCTGGGAAGTGGAGGAATATCTAAATAACTCCCTTCCAGGACTTTCCCATCTCACAAATGAGAGGAGACAGAATGGAAATGCTGGAACTGAATCATCAGATGTTTGACAGAACTGAGTCTGCAGGTTGTGTCCTGCAGAGCCCAGGGATGCATCCTAGCAAGGCAGAGAGAGGAAGGCAGCATAAGCAAAGCAGTCTCCAGCTTTCTCTTGACAGGCTGTGTAGTTGGGAGGGCAAAGCAAGGGGTAGTACTCTAAAAGCAAACGTGGCAAAAACTGGAAACTCAGAGGTTATGAGTAAGTTGCAATAATGCAACAAAGGCTGCAAAGAGCAATTACAAATGCATTTCCTTAAACAGCACTGAGAAGTCTTGGTAAGAAGACCAAAATCAAAAGTTGTCTTTTCTCATTGATTAGAGGAGACAAAGTGGACTGATTTCCATGATATGAACATGAACAAGGACAAGGCAGGTAAAGCAGCCACTGGCTTCTGGGGGTGCTGCTTTAATAAAGCTTCTAGCTCTTGTCTTAGAGTTATTGGTGGTAACACAAAACCCTGAATCTTGAGTACAAATGGTACACTGGTTAGGACCTCCTAGAGACAGCCAAGTCTAGCTACCAACAAGGCGAGTTCATTCTTAAGCATCTGCTGTAACATGTGGAAAGAGGAGTCATGGTGATACAGGAATTCAGACTAGGGGACAGGTGCTGGAGATTTCATATATAGTACATAGTGAATAATTCACTTCTAAGGTACAGGGAATGCCTTTCTCATAAAAAGGCACCACACCCACCATGAGGTAACTCTGTTCTGGACTTCCCTACTTGTTGAAATGAAATGTGGTGGAGTGCATGGAACAGCACTGATGCTTACCCTTAATATGCAGAAACAGGTAAGACTAAGAGTGTATATGTGTGTGTCTAAATGTACTCTGTAGCTCTGCATGCAAGAACACCAGCTGAACATGCCATTATGGCTAAAATCTGGAGTTCTCTAACTTGTAATTTGTACGTCACTACTTTGTAGTCTTAATAATGCCCATAAAGATGGTAATTTTTAACATCTGTAAGACAGTAGTTTCAATGTGAACTTTTACAATTACAACACTTTAGCAGTAGTATATTGCTGTCCGACTAATCATCTCTAAGCACTTAATAAACATGGATTAATTTGATCTCCAAAGAGCTGGTCATTAATTACAGCTGACTGCAAGAAGTGACCATTTTTATTTTTTTTAAGAGAAAAACATCAAAGTCAGAGAAAGGTTGTGGTTTATCCTCAAGGAATTTCTGGTAGGACTGTGATGACAGCTCAGGTCTCCTAAGTCCTGGTCTAATGGTTTGACTACAAAGCCATCCCTTCTCACTTCACGCACTTTCACTTCACAAGTGGATGTGAGTGGTATAGTCACAGTATGAACACACTAATTTTCTTTTTTGCCTCTGACAGTGGGCAGGCTGCACAGATGCCAGGTTTTTAGTGTGTCTGCTCCCCCGAGCTCGTTTTGAGGCACGGGTGGGAAAAGGCAAATTCAAGCTGACTTCATAATCCAGAAGTTTTGAGAAGAACTGTGATTTATGACTTGCTGTTGCTGTCTGCACTGGAAAATTGTTGTTCTGAAGCTAGGTCAGATAAAAAGTGCAGGTAGGCCTATCTGTGAAGTGCCAGTGTAGTATGCCGTGGTTGACTGGCCCATCACAACCATGCAAGCTATAAAGCTTTAGCTGTATGGCTTTAGCTATAAAGACTTCTCTGGTGCAAGGGATGGAAAACACTCTCAGCTCAGCAAGCTCTGTATCGGAGGAAGGTGAGCAACTGCAAGGAGATGCTAGATGTGATGGGCAGTAACAAGGACTAAGTAAACCAACTCTGTGAAGAAAAAATATTGTCAAAAAAGGGAAGCTCTTATTTCAGGTAATGATGTGGCCCTCGGCAGTACAAAAAAAGATGTTAGAGAACATATAGTTGTGAAAATATTTTATGCTTAGTGGTCAATGGTAAGAAAATCTCATGTCCTGCTGTTTTCTGAAAATCAAAGTAGTGAAACTATGGGTAATGAAGTTGACTGAAAAAAAGTTTGGGTTTTAAAGACCTTGTCTGAACTGGCATAATGATGATAGGTAAAAATATATAATCTTGATGGTATTCGGAATGGGATTATATTGATTCAGTTTGAGAAATGGATTCTTTTATCCCAGTTATTAAATGCTTTAAGTCCGCAAGCAATCATAACTACACTACCTAATGCAAAAATTTTCTTCTAAAAATATCCCCACACATGTGTGGAAAAAGGAGTTTATTTTACTCCACAGGAGCATTTCACACACCTTGTGCAGTTTGAGGAACCCAAACATGTCACGTATGACAGAATCCGATCTTTGTATTTCAGATGTAAAAGTTTTAGGCTGAGGGTAGTGGAGGCGTAGGTGAATTTCTGTTAGTGGAAACAGAACTTCATAAATGTGAAAACTTACCACGTTTTGGTACATTTTGGACTTTTTTAGTGCAGATATATAGTGAGGATTTTGAAATGTTAGGGGGAAAATGCTATTAACAGAATATTGGGAGAACTTTTGGTTAGATTTCTTTTATATGGGTGTCAGCGTATAAAATAGGCATGGAATATTTAAGTTCAACTCTGGTACAAGAACGGTAAATGATCAAGTGCAGCAAGAGTTTTTGTTGGTACAGCTTTTTGGCTGGAAGGTATCTAAAACTCAAAATAGCAGTAGGCTCACACCTGATGTTATGGCATTTGCTTTCAAGAAGTATATACTTCAACATACGCGTGGAAAAGACATAAAAACGCTACAGTCCGTCAGAAATAGGTGAAATGAGAACCTGTGCATAATTATAGGACGAGAATGTAAAAACCCCACAGAATTAACTTAGCCTGAATTAAAATTCTGAGTGCTGAGTTTTTTTGAAAGTGAGACAAGCTCAGCAGTGACAACGATGACGGGTGGTGGTGCCAGTGGTGGTGAGGAGAGCCATGTCATTTCGTGCTCATTTATCATCATCTGCACGGACCCTGAACACCTTGCCAGAAGCAAGCAGAGATCCAAAAATAACCTATCCATTGGCCAGTTGTGTATGTAGTTTTAAAATTAATGTACCAAAAATGCCAGCTGAAAGGGACAGGTGAGAAGCCAGGAACTGCAAGGAAATAGATAAGTACACCTCAGCTTGGGCAGAGCTTTTTTTATTTTTTCAGAAGAATTAAGGGTTTTATTTTCAGTGTGTTCCTTGTGGAGAGAAAAGGTCTCTTATTATTTTTTTTTTATTTTTCCAAAATACTTTAGAACAAAGTGAGTTGTGTCAAGAAACAGCTGATAAAAGCCAGTTGTGATCTTGACAAACCACATCTAAACCAGTGCCATTTCCCCCACCTTTTTCCTCTCCCCTTCCCTCATGCCTGCGCCTCAAACTTGCCAACTGCACCTAAGGAGTGGTAATCATATGTCTCAACCTTTTATCACCTAAATCCAGAACAGAAGGAAATAAACGTGAGCCAGAAAGTGTAACCAAGTGTTGGAAACCTGAGAAAAGTTTGGAGACAGGAGCTCAGGAAACTAGAAATCAGAGCTTTGCTTGGCATACGTTTTATTCAGCATGAAACATCATTCTGGAGTTTAAATTTCCGCTTTTAAATCCAAATGTGCAATGTAGAATTTGACCTTTGCTCATAAAAAAATTATGTTAAATTCATCATCATAAGACCTAGTGTTCTACCTAGCTTGAACCGATGGAGTAGTGAAACCAAGTGCAAGCAAACCAAAAAAGGGAAGAAATTACCTCAACCCTTGGTCCTCCCTGCACCTCCCTGCCTCCCCCCTCCTCTCATTGCAGGCTAAAGCAAGAAAGCTACTAGAGTTGCTGGGGTTCTTTACCTATAGCATAGTTGATTTCTGTGGCACAATGCACAAGTTGAACGTGCGTAGCTAGCCTGCGAGCAAGTGTTTGACACATGTTCAGTGAAGATGGCAATGTTTTAGTACATCAGGATTCAATTGCTGGTGCGTCAAGGTATAATGCGGCCCAGATGACTTTTAGTGGAGTAGTGCATATTAAAAAAAAAAAAAAAAATCATCAAACAATTCTTTCATACCTATTTTATTTAATTTAATTTCAATAGTTTACATACATCAACTACAGAATCTACCAAGACTGCATCTTCTTTCAATTTATATATTTTTGGTCTTTATTACTGTATAATATAATCAGCTTTCTCCTCACCCACAAAAATAACAAACAAAGAAAAAAGCCTATGATACAGTAGCGTACTGGTAGTTTTCACCCCCATATTACTGCAAAAGAGAATGTTGTTTTGATCGGTGAATGAAGGGTTTCTGGAACACAAACATGCTCCAACATGATGAAAGCTTTATTAGTTTTTATCCAATTCAAAAAAGATACAGACGTATATGCCATCTCTTAAATGAAAAAAAAATGACACCCCACACCCCAAAAACAAACCCTGAAAATAAAAACCAGTCATAACTCCATGTCTGGTGCAATTGGGTGTCCTGTATGTGTTTTGTCATGGAGACTAAAGAACAATGTGTGTGTGCGTGTGTGTATATATATATATGAAGATGGTTTTGCAAGCGAGAACTTAATTGAATCAAGAGCCCAGAGCTGGCTAATTACCTGTTGTGGAGGCGACTGCTTTGGTAGCAATGAAGGATGATTCAGGTAGGTTCAGTTGTACTTGTTCTTAATTCATGCAACACATGTAAGGCAAGAATTTGGCCTGCCTGAGAGTGAAACACAAATTATTTGTGGTAGAAGATGGTTCTTGATCCTTAAGTTTCCAATAGCAGCGTTGAGGCAACGTTCAAGGCAGTTTAGTCCCATGTACAGATAATGGCCACTCTGCCCAACATCTCGTCTAATTTCCCCCTCTGAGGAATCAGTACAGATTGTACAGCTGGGTGTTGTGTCTGTGCCATCTGTGGACCTTTTGAAGTCCACTTTCTGCACTTTGCTTCATGCCCCAGAGCCGCTTCAGAACATGGCATGTCCCTGCGCAGGTATGTTTGCCTTCATTTCGCTATGCTTTCTCGTGACTTTTAGTTTGGAGACATGGTGCGCAGTCATATGTGACAGCTTGTGATGAAGCCTTTCTGGAAATCTGCAGGCTTGAAGAAACTATTTCATGTTGTTCTCAGACCACATGGGATAGTGAAGAGTTCACTACTTGCACATTTTTAACATAGAGTCAGCTGCAATGAGCAAACATACATATGCACACAGTGCTGAACTGATTATAGGTCTTGGCAAAACCCTCCGGGAAGAGAGCTGGTGATATGTCACGGTAATGATGATGAAGATCCAATCCATCAAGTATAGAAATGAGATTCTCTTTGGCATAATTAACGGATCAGAGAACTCAAATACAGAAGAACATATTTAAAATGTATAAATAATATGTGGAAAAATATGAAGGGCACAAAAATGCCATAAACTAAATGGAAAAATGTAATATAAGTTGCAAATGTCTTTGGAATGTGTCTACAATAAGTGCAAAATGGATCAGACTAAGTTAAGGCACTTTTTTATTGCCAATAAGAAAAACATTATTAAAGAGCTAGTCCAATATCAAAACGGCATTTTAAAAGCATATAGTTACCTGTATATATTTTTTATTAGCTTTCAAGTTTCTTCCATTGAGCTGTTAACGATCTTTTTAAGAATTATGGTCCTGTAAGTAAATGGTTCACAGTGTCAGTACTTCTGCTGTTCTGCTTTGTGCTGCTATATAAAAATAGATACTTTTTCCCCACCAAATATCTGGTTTTATTTCCCCATCATGTTTTAATAGAAATTTTTGAGGGAAGAAAAATATTAAGCAACAACCAAATAATCAAATGAAAATGCAACCTTTTTATATCGAGCTTATGGTCAAATAAAAGGCTATTGTGAAGAAAAAGCAACGTGGTATAAAAGCTTTTACCTGTAATACTACTATTAAAATGACTATCGTACTGGTACTTGCTCATATTGTTCCTAATAACTGCTGTAATTACTTCCTCTGAGGCCTCTTAGCCTCTTCATCTTATACATTAAGCTGCAGCTAAAAAATTCCTAGCCTGACTGTTTGTCTGATGGAGCTCTGTACGGCGTTTTGCATCCAACCGAATCAAGTGATGAGCTCTGGGTCCAAGTACAACATGGACCCCATCCCTTCTTGACATCCCCAGGAGCTGACCTTGTGTACTGAGGCATGGATTTCATACACTTTTTGTCTGTCTCTCTCATTTATTTTTTAGACTTCTTTCCTGCCTTTTTTCCCCATTTCCCCCCTGTGTCTGGACTTCACTTGCTCTAGAGAGTGGTCCAAAATGGACCCATTAAACTAGGAGTGTGCGCCACCACGTCGCTGAAAAAATAACATGTCTTCATGCATCGTCTATGATTTTCATCCTCTTTACTTGTTTCCTCGTCCGTTCTATTCATCAACCTCCTGGCTGTGGTTTTCGTTTTCTGCATTGTATCTTAGATTTTTCGGAGAGGGAAGCGTTATATATTTGTGCTGTAAAGTGCTAGGGCAAAAGGCACTGCTATGAAATAGCCTTAGAGCTGGAGTTCTGTGTGTTCTTGTGAGCACAAAGGATGGAAACGTGATAAAATGCCATTTAGAAAAGTGGTGCAAAAGATCTGTTGTTTTCCCTGACAAATTGAGGCCCCAGTTTTTCTGGGTCCCTCTTTTAAGTAAACCAAAACTTCAACGTTAAAGATTGAATCAGGTCATCTTTAACTCTGCCTTAGAGCTGTGCTGACGTGGTTATGCTGCATTTTGCTGGGGAGCGGGTCTAGCTCGTGTAGGGCATCTGCATTGGGATGCATGGTAGCGACGCTGCCTTTGGTGTGCATAAACCCCAACCTGCAGTCTTGAAACTTCCTGTAAATGGGGTATTCAGTGCAAATTGCTCAACCACACAGATGCTGCCATTTCAGTTTTAAATTTCTCTGTGCCAAGCACTGCATGGGCTTCAACGTCCAGAGCTGTGACAGACTCGAGAAGTTGAAGACTGCCATTTCTACTTCACGCTGAAAACCAGGTGTTGCTCAGCCCTGGGCTGCTGAGGTGTTCGCTGTAGCCCCAGGCTCCCTTGCTCGCTGCAGGGCCAGCTGCCCCTTTCTCCAGACAGCCACGGTATGGCTAACCTCCTCTTTCGTAGCTAAAGATCTCGCTTGAGGCACGGAAGCAGCAGCTCCACACTCCTCCTTACCGGGGGGGATGCAAACCAATGTGTCGTAGAGCCCTGGCCAGGAAAAACAGATTTCTGATAGCTCATAGGCTAAAATTTGTGTGTTTTGGGTCTTGTTTTCTTGTTTTGGTTTTTTTTCAGCTGTTCCTGACATCTTTATATTCAATTATATTAAGTGGCTTCAGTGGGAATTGGATCTTCCCCAAGGTTCCCCAAGGTCAGAATGTATTCTGATGTCCAACTAGAGTCATACATTTGCGTCTGTTTTTCTGGTTTGTCTTATGATTTATAAATGGCTGAAGAATAACAGACCTTGGTTGTCCTGAGCTTGTCTCCTCCTCCTTCCTTCTATCTGGGTGGTGATTTGCAGTTGAGGCATGGTTTGGGAGGGGTGGGGAAGAGCTGATAAATGACTGCTCTAAGGCTACAGAGTGGTTATGATCTGATTGTGCCAGTCAGTGGAACAGCTCTGGGATGTGCTGCTTGGAAATCATTGGGATTGGGGCAGGAAGGAGCCAGGCAGGGTGGCTGGGCTTGAGATAAGGCTATTAGCTGAAGGATTGCCTGTGGGACCTAAAATACTGATAAGAGCAGCTGGCTCTCCTGCTACAGGGAGGTTGTTGATCATTTGCTTGTGACAAAGAATATTTTTTTTCTGTATATGGTAGTGTACAGACGATAATTTTCATATTTAGCACTTTACACCCCCCACCCCCCAAATACTCAGTTCTGGGGAGAGCTGGAGCGGTTAACTGGGTTAGGTGGATCGGTGATTCAATCTGGCAAACACTTTTGATTAAAATAAATGAATAAAATTATGTTGGCAGTCAGAATGCAAAGCATGCAAGCTTTTTATCCTTTAAACCAAGGGGTGGTGGATGGGTTGTTTGTAAAAGCAGTAGATAAAAAATGCTGGACAATTAAAATCATTATACATTAAAATGTTGATGGTGTGGTAATGTAAGAAACCTTTTTAACAGACACATGCTTAAGGCATAGTTTGTCTGTGATTTAAACGCATTAAGCATTTCTGGAGAAACTTGCTGATGTGGACATTTAAGATGCGGCATAGTGCACTGATACAGAACCAGAGCTTGTTAAACACAAAGATGTGGAGGAAACAGAAGAAGTGTGCAGTTTGATATTTCTGGAAAAAAAAGTCTGTATGTGTCTGATTTAACACAAGCAAAAACTATTTGACCCAAAAATCAATCAGAATTGGAAATTTAAAAAATATCTAGAACTTTAGGCCATTACAGAAGGAAATTTGAGTGATTTTATGGACTTTTTGTTACATGAAGTGTACATATTTGGTGCCTAAAACTGTATATAATAGTTTTAGTACAAAATTAATATCTTTGATGTCATCAGGCTACTTGGCATAATTAAACCAGTCCACATATGGAAACATGCAAAAGTGGAAGCCAAAGAGGTAAAAAGAAAGCAAATAGCATACAACAAAAGGAAGCCATCACATCTGGAGAGATGAGTAGGCAGCTCCAGCCTGTTCGCTGGGCATTACCCCTTACGTACAAGACAGCACCAAAACTCATGGTGAGACAGAGCTTTAGTTGAGAAGACGTGGATTTGATGTGACTCCAGGAAAGCTATGTATGACTCTACAACCAGAGGTCTAAAAAGATTCTAAGCATCTTCTGGAGACTTAATATTACTACCGTGTGTTTGTGGACAATTTGTGACTGTGGCCATAAAGATACTGTTACCATCAAAGGATTTAGGTTAACCCACAGGGCAGTGATTTGGTTGGGCTGTTTACAACTGAGAAGACAACTCAGAACAGGGATTTCTTACAACTGACATGCCAAGCAGAGAGGTGACAGGAACTGCTGAGTACAAGGCTGTACCCTAAACTCCTCTCTCTGTTTTGGGGCCAAGTACCTCATTCTGTGCCCTTCAGGGTTCGCTGCTCTGACCTCGGTGACAGGAGCATCTCCTCTTATGTCATACAGCTTAGTAGTTGGAAGCTGTGGGGGAAGAAGTAGTTTATTGTAAAGTACATCAAGAATCATTGACGCAGAAATTAGTGATCTCATCTTTGTTAGGAAATTTCCTGCTCTTCTCTAGGCTAGAGAAGTGCATTTCAATTGCCCGTGTAAAATGCAGCAGTGTGGATAGGCTGGATGAAACGTCACTCTTCTTCCAACCCAGATCGGGCTATGACTTGGCAATGAGAGCCTTCTCTTATTGCAGAGTAAGGTACAGTTAATAAAAAATTAAGTTTCTAAGACATCAAGTAGATAATTTTTAGTTTTCTTTGGTTCAATCTCAGGTTCTCATTTTTATATGGCACTTGAGCCCTTCTTATGCTAAAGGTGTGAAATATTTGGATTTCAGACCATCTTTCCACCTGCCCTGTGTTTTCCCCCAGCTGCCCAGGCAGTAGCGTTGCTGCCTGAGTTCTTGCTCTTCAAAGAGAACAGTGCTGTCCCACACAATGAAATCATCTCTGGCTGCCTCATGAGCACTGTGGACTTCCAACCAGGCATAATCCCTTTCCTGATATTTGAGTCTCGTTAATTGGGTTAACAAGATGCTATCTGCGCTCCATACTTATGTAAATATAACCTGCTAGCAAAGATCTTAATGGCACCTGATATATCACGCTGCCTTTACATCTATCAAGAGGTACCACTGCAGGAGTCACTTCCAAAAGCAGGTTGTGTTCTTGGTCCCATGGGTCCCTTTATAAGCTGTAAGAAATGATGGTGGTCAAGGCCAACTGTTCAGATGTCTTTAAAGTGTCCCACTGGTGACCGAAAATCACTTTGTCAAGATGACAAATGGCTTGTGCATACCCCGTTCACCTTATAGCTTCACTCTAATGTCAGCTCCATTTACTTGTCAGAAACAGGTATTTTTTTTTACTTCCAGCAGTGCAAGCAGGGCAGAGGAAAGGAAGGAGTGAAGGGAACACAGGCTGAGGAAAAATCTGCTTGTATGGCTTCTATTCAATGTATTATTACAGTTGAGATTCACAAGCTTTGGACACACTGGAATCTGTTTGTTTGTACATGTGCAAAACCGAAAGAAGGGAATTCACTTTTCAGAATTGAGAACTGTCCCTGCAGGGCTACGATTATGCAAAATCATGTTTTAACCACTGGATTTTTCAAGCAGAAAGTGGTTGTGCAATATTAGTTTCTTATTTTGGACAGCAAACTTCTTTCCACAGCAACATTTAAAAATAACTGTTTAATTAACTGGGTCTACCCAGTACATAGGGCATTGTCATGTGTCTGTGCTGAAGAGCTCAGCTCAAACCTCTGAACTTGCATGGGTGGTTTCATTGACTGCAATGGTATTGTCATGTGGCTAAGTGATCACTGCTGTGAATGAGGGCTGCTGCATCTCACCCAAAAGCAGCGAGGGCCAGGCCACAAAGTATGGTCAAAGTCAGCTCAAGGACTGTGAAAGTGACTTTGACAGCTTTGGCTTTTGGGTTCCTCTCAATGACTTCCATATTGCTTTTGCTTAGTTCACAAGTCAAAATATGCTTTTTCTTCTAGTAGCTACAGTGTTGGCTGAAGTTTTGAAAGTCACAACCTACGTTAACGAGGCAATGTGGTTGGTCACAAAGGAAAGCTTATTCTGTCTTCCTTCTTTGCATGTGACAGAAGCTTTGCATCCATCAGAAATTTGAGTAGATATGAAGAAGAAACAAATAGAAATGAGATGTGTCAAAACATCATTGTGGTGTAAATTTTCTGACTAAATTCTCCTGTGGCCTTGACCCTTCTCTCTCTGGCACCAACTGGATGAAGTCCACTTGAGGATGACTGCTGTCATGAGTTGTCCATGAGTTAGGATTCATGCTTGCCACTCCAAGATGTTACTAGTGGGGAGCAGTTGCAGCAAAAAGGAGCAAGCCCCTGGGAGTTGAAGGCAGCATTAAAAGACTCCAAAAGCTCTTGCCCCCTTCAAGGAGTCCTGGCTGAAATGCTCTTGGTCCTTGGCTCTTCTTCTTCTCTATACAGACTGAGAAGCTGGTGGCTGTTCCTTCTCTCTGCAGACCGCCATGAATAACCTCCTTTTTTTTTCTAATACCACTGCGTAGCACAGGCAAGATCATGTAAGAAAACAAATGCAGGGTCAGCTCTCAGTTTACTTGCAAGTTCATTAAAACAGCAGTGTCTGGAGGCCTCTTGCCTAAATAATTTTATAATAGAAAACAGACTCTTGTTGCTTTCTTTTGGGCTACTATTTTTATTTGGTTGTTGTTCCTCAAGCGTTTTGGTCCTATTTCAAAACTTGCTTCAATTAAATGAAAAGGGTTTTTTTTTGGTGCTTTCCAGTTTAAAAGCTGTGCTACTACCATGAAACTTCTAGGACTCCTCTGGATTATGAAGCTGGGATTGACAGGGATTTTCCTGACAGAATAAAATGAAAAAAGTCAACTTGTAGGTTAAAAATTTGGAAGAAAATAAAAGCCCCTCCTCCTTCCCTCCCCCAGCTGAGATCTCCTGTTGCTGCTTCTGGCATACATCACATCTTTGAGGATACTGTATCATGAGAAAACTGTCACTTGGTGATGTATTAGGGTAATATATCATGAGAGCATCGTTTCTTTAGAGGATATGGGCAGTAAAAGACATGATTCTGGCCAGACAGAGCAGCAGGGGACCTTGCTTTTTTTTCTTCCCTTTTCTTTAATCTGGCCCTGTTTTTGTGTTGTACAGAAGTGAGTTCCTTCATGGGATATGACTTGTTGCAGAGTAAGTTAGGAGGCCCATTGGGCTTTTTAAATTCTTTAAGAAGTACATGGCCTCAAGGGTTGCTTTGTTCAAAGTTTTTAGAACAGGCTCAAGCCCAAAATTGAAGTATTTGCCACTGCCTAAATCTCCAGTGTAAGGGTCGAGTAAGCAGACTTCAGACAGAGAAGGCAATAAAGGTGCAATGACAGGTAACTATTGTTTGGATAATATATTTGTAGATTTAGCCCATCAAAAGGTGATTATATTTGTAAAAAAACAGTCAATGCATGTCTTTTCAATAAATGTCAAATGAAGTTTTAATTCACATCAGTAGAAGAAAAATTACTATGGGTCAGTACTCAGTCTGTAATGGAAGATATAGTTATTTCATGCAAAAATAGGAATCCTGAACTGAGGGACTCAGATTTTGGTGTACTTTTTTTTTTTTAAATTTATTTTTTTATTATATGCATAATTTTGTTTTTCTCTCATTGGCAATGTCTGCTGGAAAATAAGCTGAACAGTCTGTAGGACCAAGATGGCAGTAGTTAAGAAACAAAAGTAGAGTACTGTCAGGACACCCTTTTGATGGGACTGAGTTAATTTTTGAGATGGGACAGAACATGACACCATGGCTTGATCTAAAATTTGTTGAATTCAAATGATTTAACCATTAATTTTAAACCTTTGGCACAATCTGCTTTACTCTTTATGAAATCATCTTGATAATTCATCAGTGCCATCTTCAAAAATTTTTTGGGCTAGAATTTACTTACAGTGTTTTCACACCAGTTTTGCTCGGGGATGATATGAGCAAACTCCTCCTTTTTCTTCAAGCCATCCTGTGGCACTTAAGGGGCGTCAGTAGAGCAGCATGCTCCAGGAGCTAATATACCCAGGGCAGTGGTGCTGTTCCACGTCGGCTGACTCCAGCTGTGTGCGGGTGGCCTCTGGATCGAGCTAAGGTAGTGGAAGATTTTATGGCCCTCAGCTGCCTGTCCCTGCCCTGGGAGAATGAATTTTGCCTCATCAGCTTCAGTCGGGGTAAACCAGGCTAGGACAGACCACGCTTTTAAGAACACTCATTTTGCTCAGAACGAGTTGGGCAGTGATCATCTGAAAAGTTTTGCTGGTGGATCTGAGTGATTGGGAACATCCAGCAAGGGGTAGATTGTAAGCTCATAGAGTTGAATCAGTGAGTTGTAACCTTTTCCAGCAGCACAGGTACAGATTTTCACCCTGAGCTTCAAATCGACAGGTATTGCCTGTGACTACTGTTTTCTTAGGTATTGGCATCAGATTTAGGTGACTGCTAATTAATATGAATTCTTTACTGATAAAGTAGAAGCAGCATTAATTTTTTTTTGTTTGTTTAAGAACGCATTTAAAATTAATGGGAAAAGCAGTGAATTTTAAATACAAGCATCCTGTGAAATGCAAAGGTGTGGTCTCCCACAAGAACCCCAGTGCGTACCCCTTCTCTGAAACCTGGCTCCTGGATTACTGTAGGTAGTTTTTTGGGCTACAGTACGAACTGCTGGGAACCTGTTAAGACTGTGTCCCATTGCTGGAAGACCATCATGCTATTCTGTGGACAGGTGAAGAGTTTTGCCTTTAACTTTACAGCTGAAGAACTCTCATCCGAAGTGGCACTTGGAGGTTGAAGGAGAGGCAGGGATACTGAGAGCTAAATGGTCTATATCTTGCTCTGGCT
The DNA here is from genome assembly GCF_000687285.1 of Phaethon lepturus. NCBI lineage: Eukaryota > Metazoa > Chordata > Aves > Phaethontiformes > Phaethontidae > Phaethon > Phaethon lepturus. The sequence continues at coordinate 34,859 of NW_010532208.1, read as the reverse complement.
TTCTCGCTGACTTAATCTGCAGTTACGGTCATTTCGTCTGGTTGTGTCTTTGTCGATAAGCTCACTGGAGAAGGGATGTAGTCCTACCATGTGCTTATGTGATGTCTGATGTAATGGGACCCTGATCCCAGCTGCAGCCTCAGCAGTTGTATTAATGCAACCAAATACGAGAGGAAGAAAACGCTTTCTTTTCACCGCATAGCAGAGCAGCAGGCAGCTGTCGGGGACTGTCGGGATTGCAGCAGGCCACTGAGGTCGCTTTCCTCATGCTGGTGAAGATCATTAAACACAGTGGAAAAAAAAATGTAAATCTGTTCAGTCTATAAGGGGTTGTGAGTAATGTGTCCCGAATGACTTGCACATACTCGTGCCTTCCTTACAGCGGTGGGGAATACCCATTTGCAGTGAAATTCGGTGTCATCTTTCAGCAGGGCCTTTGTTTTAATCGTCTTTCCCAGGGAGTGGGGAGAGCTGGAATTATGGAGGGGGTGGTGGATGCTGGCTGAGCACCGCTGCAGAGGGAGCTGCAGCCTCCTCCCCGCTTGCCCTCAGAGAGGCCAGGTAAACTAAAGAGTTTAAGGGATGAGGGCGTAAATCGGAGGCTACCGTGTGCTCTGCTCAAAAAAGGAAAAAGAGTCGCTGCGGACTGAACTGGCATATTTTGTTCCTGATGAAATACCGTTGTTTGCATCTAATGCAATTCATGCTGAAATCACAGTCACGTTGTGCCACAGGCAAGGACCTAGTGCTGAATGTACTGAAGCATATGCTTGGCTCCACTCCTGTGAGTTGTCCCACTGAAATTGAAGACACGCTTAAAATAATACGACTTTTCTCTCTGTGGGGTGAAGCGTATGCCTTAGCGTTTGTAGGTTTATGTGGGTAAACAGAGAGAACTGTATCATTTTGCAGAGAACACACAGTGTTTCCTAGGGAAATATTTTTTCCACCTTGAATTTAAAAACACATCTACTATGCTAAACCATTTTTGTTACTGTACCCACAAAAATTTGCTTTTGCAAGAAAAAAACCCCAACAGATAATTGGAGGCGAACAAGGGAAATGAGATCTTTTTTCTCATCTCCCTTGACAGTGGTTCAAAATGACTGCAAACGTCTCTCCTTGGGGAGTGGTGTCTCCTCCCTGAAGCCAAATTGTGCAGCTCTTACTTAGGCAGAGAAATGCTCATGGAAGACAGCAGTCCTACGGTACTAGCAGGGATTGCTTGCTTGCATTAACTCTGCCAGTTAAAGGGAAGTTTGTGAATTGGACCCAAGATGATGAGTTCCAGGCAGGAGTGCCAAAGGAGCAAAGGTAGTATTTTCAGAAAGCGCCTCAGGATTTGTCTAGACCATGAGTTAGGCACGTGTCTGAGCCTGTTCCTGAGCCCAAGTTGACCCAACGTGGGGGGTGTCTGCACGTAAGCCTAGGTGCAGGCACACGCTTGGGAGCCTGGGTCTCCCAAGCTTTGCTGAGGGACAGAGCCTGTGGCCAGCGCTGGCCCAAACCTGTGCTCCTGTGGCCTGCATGGACTGAGCGTGGCTCCATGCACACTTGAGAGGATGCTCTGGCCATGTGCAACATCTGGTAGAGAGCCAGCAGCATGGCCAGAGAACATGTGGGTCGTGGCATGCGGCGTGCTCTGACTTGTGTTTGAGCCTGCCCTATGCCTTGTAGTAGAGGTGTTGCCTAAGTGACTTGAGTGCACATGTTTCATTAATTTTAAATGGCTTTTTCTTTTCCCAAGGTCATACACATAGGTTTGAAAGCTGCATCCCAAATTCCTCGGGGGTAACTTTTGCCGTTGTTTGAAAATTATTGTTGTTTTAGTGGAGGATCCCATAGGCTCCTCCTAGCAGAAATTTAAGGACACTCTGAACTACTTGGTGAGGAGTCCTATCAGAGTTACTAGTGGGACTGTGATGAATGATGGTAAAAAATGAATGTTTTCAGGATTAGCCGTTAATGGTAGTTCGTATTTCTACCTAATCTGTCCCTCTTACTTTTAGTATTTTTCTCTCCATTGCCTTTTTTGGTTAAATGAAAGTTTAAGCAAGATTTTTCCTATTCAATATAAATAGTTAATAATCTCAGGATATCAGAAATGCAGTGCAAACCTCTTAAAAGCATTTTCAATACATAAAAAGGAAAAAACCAAGAAAAACCAGACTCTCACAGCAGAAATCTAACCCCCTGAGAGCCCACATCTGCAAGGTCTTCAGCAGCCAGCTATGACAGCACAACAGTGGGCTTGGGGTACTGCTGTTGGAGGCACTCCTTGGTACAGCCCTGGAGGAACGAAGCGGACTCTTGATTTTTTTTTTTTTTTCTCCCCCCCCCCCCCAACCAAACCCCCGCTCTGTCTTTTTTTTTTTTTTCCCCCCCCCCCCCCAAGCAAAATCCAGGTTGAAAAGAGCCATCCTCCTGGTGGCTGCTGTGAGCCGGCAGGAGCCCAGTGGGGAACCCTGTAGAAAGTTGGCTTCAGCTTCCAAGCTGTGGTTTGGCACATGTCCTCTCCAAGACCTCTGCCAAATATTCAGCTTTCTTTTTAGTGTTTTTTTTTTTCTTTTTCTTTTCATGTTGGCATTTTATTTAACTGTACCATGTGAGTTTAAGGCCATTAGTTTGATATATTTTGTCACCAGAATGGGCTATTTTGTGAGGAGTTCTTTGACGGAAGGTAAAAATATGAGGTGTATGTGGAAGGTGAACAAATTGCGTTGAGAGAAGGTTGTAGTAAAGGTAACATGAAGCAGTAATACTGGTATTAGATCTGGTTAGTCTATCTCTCCTGTATGGGAACTTAACATCACCTTTGTAGGCCAAGTTAAAGAGGAGACCTTTGGTTCTCACTGGCAAAGCATGGGAGAGGGGAGAAACGCGGGCACCCAACAAAACTTTCTGATCTTTCCCCAAACATGTTAAAAAGTAAGTTCTCCAGCAGCTGGGGTTGGTGAGCACAGGAGAGGAGTCTGGGGTGATCCTCCGGCACTTCCCTAAATTTTCCTTTCCGAGGGAGTCTGGGATTCCAGGACAAACCCTTTGCCCGGCCGAGCGCTGACTGCGGAGTTGCGTCAGCTGTGGCAGCATTGTTCTGGATCAGCCTGACCTCTTTTAAAAAAATACATATTTTTCCAACACTAATAAAAACCTTAGCTGAAGTTCTCTCCCTTTCTGGGTGTGTGCCTGAGCACTAAATTAAAAAAAAAAAAAAAAAAAATCCCAGATGTGAATCTATAAACCATCTGTTTAAAATAACTATTGTGCGGGACTATAATTAAAAGTTATTTATTACGAATCTTGGGATCCTATTATGGATTTTGACTGACTCCCAGGTTTCTGATTTAGCAAACACTTTATGTATTTATGAGCCATGTGTCTCTTCCGCACTTCTGGGTGCCAGAGTGCATGTCCTTTAAACACAAAGGAAAAAAAAATCCCCTACCCTCCCGTAACTGTTGGCTTCTGAATGTTGCCGTCTAAGAAGTTTTCTCTTAAGGACAGCAAAAATCAAAGTATCTGAGAGCTTTCAACAACTCCAGAGACACTGTAGACAACACAGATGGAGGTTTGGTAATACAGCTCTCCCGCATACAGCTACTTAGCAACTTTTAAAATGTATGGTTGGGACAAGTAATGAAATGTTATGATTACTGGGTGTAGGAGGGGACGTATTTGGAAGGAAAGGATTTGTTGCTGAAGTCCATTTGTTCTTGCCCTCTGCTTTGCCCTTGTGAAACGAGAGGGAAGGAGGCAGCAAAATTGAATGAAGCAGACGGACAGTAGACATTAAGCGCAGTGTTTTGGATGACAGGGTGAAGGGGGGGAAAAAAAAAGCTCCTGGTGACAACTGCTCTTTGTTTTATCTTCGTGCTTTTACACCCAGTGGGCCTAGGAGATCTGCCCTGGATAATGCCTGACTGCAATAGACTAAACAATGATTTACCAGCCCTGTTTTATCTGCTGCTGTCCTATGATTGATCAGCACGGTACATTAACCCTTTCCTCCACATCTGCTGGCCTAGTTTTCCACAAGATGCAGCACTGAGATAAAATGAGAGGATTTTCAGGAAGAGTTTCAGGATTAAATCCAGTCCTAGAAGAAGCAAGAGGTGCTCGGCTGCGGTTCTCCGCAGCTCTCCTCTGTGTACTACAACAGGGATTTTGCTGTGAAGACTGCTCCGGGGCAGTATGCTGCAATTGTGGCTCTACTGTGTGTTTGTTCAGCAAAAAGCCCCAAAAGGAGCCGTGGGAGCTGCAGCCCTGCGCAGTGCCGTACCTCGCACCCTGGGAAAAGCAGCCCAGCCCTGATGTCACGGGGTTGGGCACCTCAGGGTGGCATCTGAAACAGCCACTTTCGGAGATGTCTGGGGCTTGCTTATAACACCAGCTAGAGAGGAGGAACATTAGCTTTGTAAATCCCACCCTGCTTAAGCGCTTAACTGCCCTTCTCATGCTGGCAAAGGTTGGCTCTATTTACCTGCGATACAGAAACCTGTCCCAGCAGGCAGGAGGGGATGTAGCTTCTCCTCCAAGGGACAGAGCTGATCTTGCTTTTTTCTTAAAGAAAAAAAAAAGGGGGGAGAGGGTGATGAGTGTGGCACTTTCTGGCCCACCTTTTAGGTCCATGCTGTAGCAACTCACCTTTTGAGATGGTGATCCTGGTTCGGTGACCTCCACATCCACAGGCAATTCATAGATTCATCTCCCGCTTTTCCCACAAGCATCCTCGCTGTTGGGATCGGTGGCTTTTGAGAGCACAAGGAACAAGCCGCTTTCTGCTGAAGCTGGGCCACTGAGCAGCAAGTACTTTAAAGTCTACTGGGATAAAGAAGCTGGGCCACTGAGCAGCAAGTAGTTCAAAGTCTACTGGGATAAAGAAAGCACTCCAAGGGGGGAGGACCCTTCAGTTCCTATCACTGCACTATGGGCCACTAATGTGCTTTACATGGAACAGCTCCTTAATGTAAACCAGCCCTTGGCACCAGGACATGAACTCCAAAATCTTCCCTCTTGGAAAAGCTCCCAGCCACTAGGCTCTACAGCCCAGCTCAGTTTTGCTTTCTCTTTCCAGTTACTTCCATCCTCACCTGTAACAAAGGTCCTGAGTTTGGAGTTGAGCCACCAGTGTTGTTGGTGATAAGGGAAGAAGAGTAAGATCCAAATTTGGCTGCCCCTGTGGGTTGCCTCAATGGCACCAAACTCATCATTGGCAGAGAACATTCCTGATGTAAGTGATGTGGGCCAAACAGGAGGATTTTAGTTAGGAATGGTAACTAGCAAGTAGCTCCTGTTTGAAATATGTGTGTCAGGTGCATCTTGAGGATCCTTAGGGACTTTTTGTATTGCCTACAAGAAACAACCACATCTGGATGTGTCTGAGGGCAGAGGGAGGCAGCTGGTGCTCAGGAGAGAGGGTGAGAAGCTGCCTGGGAATCTGGGCTGCATGAGGCATTTGCCCCAGGATTCCCTTGGAAATCAGGGAACAAGAAGAAATATGGAGCTGTGTTTTACTTCTCATCCCTCTCGCTGTTGTCCGCAATAATAATTTCTTCCTTTGAAGAGGGAGTCTGATGGGTACCTGCCTGCCAGACCCGCTGACTTGGGTCCTACCCAAGGTTGGCCCACAAAGGGCACGGTGCACCTCTCATCTTGTAGAGGTCTACGATGCATGCTGCAGCTGGGTAAACGATGTTCTCCAAAGGAACATACTCTAAGCTGGATTTTGCCCTTCTTTCAAACCTGCTTTCACCACGAAGAAGATTTTTCTCACAGATAAAGGTAACAGGGCTGCTAGGCTCATTAAATCTTCTCTTGAGCAAACTCATTAAAGAAAATCAGATCTTAGCAGAACCCTTTAAAATACAGACTGTGTGTAGTTGACTTGGTAAACTGCTGCCCTTCAACAGGCTTTAAGGAGACAAAGTCAGGGGGGCTCTATGGTCATGTCAAGGGAATCAGGATTTCACCCTGCGCTCTAAAAAGCTGTTGTTGAGCCAGTTGCACTGCTGCGCCGTGGCTGCTTCGTGCCAGTCCAGAGCCACAGACGTACCATAAATTCAGCTTAACTTGCCAGTTAAATTGCATTTATGGTTGGTCTGCAATGCTGGAGTGATGCAAAGCAGCCAGCACGTAGCAGTGACCTGGCTTTTTACAGTAGTCATTTGTGTCGCTGCAGCTGTGCTTTACAGCCTGATTCTCATTTGCTGATTTCACACTGTCTGTGAATAAGAGCGATTCCTCATTTACACTGATAAGGTTGAAGTGCCTTTATAACTCCCATCAGATCAGGCAGTGACTTTGAAGAAAATAAACCTCCAATTTTAGACAAAGGGCTGGAGTGTAATAAAAGCTGCATGTTATCCTTCACAGGCGTCTTGAATAAGGCCACAGGGAGCAAAAGAAAGACTGGAAATCACAGTTTCTTTTCCTTAAGTTTTATGATTTACATTTTTCTAGCCCTTTGATTTTTTGGGTCTCTAATTAAGTCATAAGATTGGGTAAGGTGGGTGCTTGTGTCTAGTAAATGGCCACCTGTGTCACTTTAATGAACTGAACTACTAATTATAGGTGGAGGTCACTTCAGAGAACTACTTTAAGTCAGGAATTTCAAGCAGCAAAATTTTATGGAAAGAAACCCCCAAAGTATTTGTTTTCTGTCCTTGTTTAAAGGCAGAGATAACCAAAAGGGTTAACACCACAGGGACAAGCCGGGCTATAAATGGAATATTTCTCCTGCACATCCTCTATTGATATTCCTTAATGTCATCGATGTGCTCTTTGGCCTTGGCCATTGCTGGCTTTTTGCCAGAGGAAGATGACACTATACTGTACAGTGATTCCACCTGCTTGTGTTTTTTCGTCAGTTCTCAGTATTTGGGGAGAAAGATGAATTACAGTAGCCTCTTTTCTAGTATAGCAGGCTCTTTTGGGGGACCTCTGGGTAGCTGGGTAATACCACTAGCTATAAATGACTTTCAGTAGTGGCAGAGTTTTGTTTTCTCTGAGGTTGCCACCTCTTCCTCAACTGTCTGTCCTTTTGTCACCATAAGAAACGATCCCTGAGCTGTGCAGTTCAAGGGGCAGCACCTCAAGACCCTGAGGATATTTTAACAAGAACATCACGTAACTAGTTGTTCATTTAAGTGAAGTGGATTTCTTTAGTTGGACACGTTTTCTGTACTATGATGTGTAGCAGTCATGAATTACTGTCTAAATGGAGTTTAAACACCATTTACTTGGGCTCCTGGATAATTCAGAGACTGTCTTCTACTGCGTTCCTTCAAGGGGAGAAAGGTGTTTTGAATTTCAGGGATCTCTCCTGAAGAAAGAGAGCAGATTGCTAGTCTCACTTTTTATTTCCGAGTTGCAAGAAATGGAGCCGTGGATTTGGTTTACTTGCAATAGCTTTTATCTTTTTTTTTTCCCCCCCCAGAATAAGGAAGTGACATGCAAGAGAGAGAAGTGTCCGATGCTCTCCAAGGACTGTGCTCTCGTCATTAAGCAGAGAGGAGCTTGCTGTGAGCGTTGCAAAGGTGCGGTTCCCTTCCTCTTGTTTGACTCTTTTTAAGAAGTTATCAGTTCAAATGTTTGTTGACAGAGACAGGCCAAAGTTGGAAGCTTCTCAGCTGGGACGTGGCTGTCACCAGAGGCTTGAAAAGGACAGTAACTACAATAAAATCAATATGTTTCCAAAGCTGGTGGAATGCATAAATTCACATATTCATCCTGTAATTATAGTTCTTGCACAACGACAATCCTTTAGAAATACATCTGCATTGTACTTCAGTGGTATGTTGTCAGTCTTTTGAGAGATACCTCCTGTTCTAACTTGATCTATCAGAAATACTTTAGGTCAAAATCAATCTGCTAGTAGTCACTGGTAAATAGGAATTCCTTAAACCTTTTGTGTAGTTGCACAGAATAGGAATAATGCCAATGAGTAACAAAGAGCAGAGTAATTATCCATGACTACTTTTATTTCTCCTCATACTAGAAACATAATAACCAAATTCTTTTCATTTTACTAAATATTTCCTGATTAAAAAAATAATATTGTGGACATTTTTATTAAAGCCCAAATAGGTAACAATCTAAACATTGTACATCTATTTATTGACCAACACTGTATCTTCTAAGCTCTTTAGAATGAGCTAATTGTCAAATATAAAAAATTAATAAATTAACTGTGTAAACATGCATGGCATGTAACTATCATGCTTATCCACATAAAAAATGTGCAAGTAGATGAGGTTGAAAACTAGTCTTTTTTTGTATTGATGCAGTAAGTAATATGCTTTAAAACACTAATTTTATTGACGGACTGCTGACGCAGTCAGTGAGGTTGGATTTGTTGGAGGTTGGATTTGGAGGGCTTTTTCTTTATTTTTTCTCTGTTTAATTCCCCAGTGGTGATAGAGTGGCTTTGGGAAGGAGATAGTGTAGAATAAATTGTTGGGAAATGCAAGCATTTATTGCCTTCCCAGAGCAAATAAAAATGCAGGAAAACAGGTTATACTGAAATTCAGATGGAAGAGACATATGACAGATGTGTGTTCTTCCTGGATGGTTGCAGAGCTGTGTTAGCTGCTGTGATCATGATTTGCTTCTGTGGTGCAACTTTGGAATTGGCTTGGCAAGCCCAGAGGATTTGTCTAAAAGCCTGACACTTAAAAGAAAAGGAAATGAAGTGTGTGTGTGTGGAAATTAAAGCATTACTGAAATAGTAAGAATTTGTAGTTGCAAATTTTACATAAAATAAATGTAATTTATTTATTTTGTCAAATTATGTTTAGTGTCAGCTTTGTAGCAAAAGATTCCTAAACATTGGTTTGATTAGGCTGGAGATTGATTCTCCATTTCAATAAAGGAATGCGTGGTTGGTCAATTGCATGAAAATTTTATATACATACATATGTGCACGTATGCATACAAAATGATTCTACAATAAAGAAGATTAATGTTTCAAAGCTGAGAGTACAGATATTAGTGTGTATGGGCTATTATCATTAGATGGAAGTTTTAATTCAGACTCATTGTAAGATATTCTATTTATCCTGAATTGGGGTGAGTTCCTGTAGAACATTATTAATAGACTTGAGCCTGGCATCTGCAGATTGGTGTGCCTGACATCTTTAACAGGAAAATTAATAGAAACTATTCAAAAATAGAATTAGGAGGCACGTGGATACTTGCAATATAAGAGGGGAGAGTTATGTCTTATAAAAATGCTAGTCATTTGAATTTATCAGAAATATATAGACAGAGATGTTGTCTTCCTGGATTTCTAATAGGCATCCAACAAGATCCCTCACCAAAACCTACTAAGGAAACTAAGCATTTGTAGAGAAACTTTTCTCATCAGTGAATAACTAACAGGTGGTGATAATGAATGGTTATTTTCATAATGGAAAAAGGTTGCCAGCAGATCCTTGCAAAGATCTCAACTTGTCAAAGTCCTCAAAAATGATCTAGAAAAGGGATGAAGAGGGACACAAAATTTGCTGCCGATGTCCTGACCTCTATAGCACAGTAAAGGCGGAGGGCTGCCTGTGAGGAGCTGCCGAAGGTTCTTGGGACACTGAACAACTGATGACAAAATGGCAAAGGAAGTTAATGTGGATGAGAATAAATGGGTGCACACAGGGCAACACAGTCCTACCTGTACAAATATAATTCTGGGCTCTGAGTTGACAATTATGTATTAACACCTGTTTCTTGGTTTTATATAAGATGGTTCTGTAGCAGGATCAGCTCAACCTTCAGTAGCTGTCCAAAGGGAAAAGTGAATTTTGGCTAGAAAGACATTTGGTCTGATCCAAGATGGTAACTCCTGTGTGCTTAAGATGCAAGAATAGCTTTAAATTTCAGAATTAAAAGAAAAAAACAAGGCTCTTGAGGGCTTAATTTTCAAAGTAAACGTGAAATTTCTGAATAAGTTTTTCTGCTCTTTCTGAAAGGTAAAGCTAACTATGCACCTGTCTAACTACAGCAGTCCTGACACCACACATTGTCACCAGGTTGTTCAGGTGTCATCAGGAGGATGATGGAGCCACCTCTACCCCCGTGGAGGCTGCTTGCTCTCCTGCTGCTCTGAATGCTGCCGAAGCTCCTGCTCTGTTCTGTGCAAAACCCAGAACGAGTGTCCTGTGCAGAATATGCGGGGAATCAAGGGTGCAAACACTGGCTGTGTAGCAATTCAGCTACTCCCTTTGGTGTCCCAGCAGCTCCCCAGCACTCCCCATGCAGGGCTCAGCTGCAGCCGGGACTTGGCCCTGCAGCGCTTGTTCTCAGTTACTCTTTTGTCAAGCTGCCAGAGTGCCCGTAGGGAATGCAAGCAGGAAAAGGGAAACAGGAATTTTTTTTTTTTTCTTTTTTTTTAAAACTGGTTGCATTTCATCTAAACCCGAACAAAATGTTATGAAGAAAAGCCATCAGAACCTGATGGCTTTTTTCTTGGCTTCATTCCCAAAGCCTAGAAAATCTTAATCAGGCCTTACGGGCTCTTGCCAGCTCTCTTTGATAGCTTCACGTCTTCCTACCTTGTGAAGGAATGAATGAATGAATGGCTTCTGTCATCTGAATACAACGTCAGGAGGATAACATCAAGACCAAAGGGTATGTTTCCAGAATTGGCTTGTGTAGGAAGGAAACCACCACTCAGGAGTCATTTGTGACATTGCTGCCAGGGTATTTTACTCTGAGGGGTGCATGAGGACGGGGTATGTAGGCCCTGTATCTCTAACAGCAAAGTAGTAGTCTGAAATGAAGAAATACTATATGCCTGCAACAGTGCATCCAGCTGAACTCCTGTGTTTAGAGCTCTGCACACAGGAGAAACTGAATTGTTGGTAAAGAATTTGTCCTGCACATGGTTCTGTGCTGAGCACAACTCCCTTACTTCCATTTGGGTATTTGTATGCTACTTAGATAATTTCTAGCCCTTGAAAAATTTTTTCTTAATAAACAAAAAATTAAGAAACAGCAGCAAGTATAGCTTTTGCAATCAGAAAATTTGCTGTGGTGGAAGCAACATGTTATCCCTAACACATTACAAGATTTTGCTTTACTTAAGATTTTAATCCTCCAGACTATCAATGTGTTTTAACACAGTTAAAGTCAGTGGGGCAAGACTCTCTTTCGCTGTGTCTTTGTGCAAAGTCTGGAATGGAGAAATGTGCGCCCATGGTTATGGCTTCCTACAACAACTAAGTATAATAGTGAAAACTTTCAGTGAGATTATTCTTCTGACAGATACATACTGTAGTTTATAAAACTTACTACATACCTCTAGCATATTATTAATTTTGATGATATTAAAAAATTAAGCCCCCCTTATTACTTTAGCATAGGATAAATAAGCTACTTTTAGTCGCTCATTTTATTTAATATGTTTAATGAAAACATATGAGATCACTGAGATTATAGAAATAGATTTGGCAACATTTTCTTATTTAGTTGGATGGAGACCTGTCACTTGGATATAGAGGTCTCTACACCTCGAATAATAAGTTATTTGCTCTCTGAAGAAGTGTTATTACCAGCTCAGAGCTGCATAAAGTTTGCATTTCTAAAATTGTGCACCATATTCTACTCGCTTAGCCTGAGAATCTGAATCTTCTATGGATGTGTAAAGACAAGATTGGTGGGTATCTGTTACAACAGATAAGATTTGTTCTGAAATTTCTTTCACTTCTGTGGTGGGTTGACCTTGGCTGGATGCTCTGTTACTCCCCTCCTCAGCTGGACAGGGGAGAGAAAATAAAACAAAAACTTGTGGGTCAAGATAAGGACAGGACAGATCACTCGCCAGTTACCATCATGGGCAAAACAGGCTCAACTTGAGGAAAATTAATTTAATTTATTACCTATCAAATCAGAGTAGGATAACAAGAAATAAAACCAAATCCTAAAACACCTTACCCCCACCCCTCCCTTCTTCCCAGGCTCAGCTTCACTCTCGATTTCTGTGCCTCCTCCCCCATAGCAGCAGAGGGGGACAGGGAATGGGGGTTGTGGTCAGTTCATCACACGTTGTCTCTGCTGCTCCTTCCTCCTCAGGGGGAGGACTCCTCACACTCTTCCCCTGCTCCAATGTGGGGTCCCTCCCACAGGAGACAGTCCTCCATGAACTTCTCCAGCGTGAGTCCTTCCCACAGGCTGCAGTTCTTCAGGAACTGCTCCAGCCTGGGTCCCTTCCACAGGTACCGTCCTTCAGGAACAGACTGCTCCAGCCTGGGTCCCCCGTGGGGTTCACAAGTCCTGCCAGCAAACATGCTCCAGCCTGGGCTCCTCTCTCCATGGGGCCACAGGTCCTGCCAGGGGCCTGCTCCAGCACAGGCTTCCCACGGGGTCACGGCCTCCTTCGGGCATCGTCCTGCTCTGGCGTGGGGTCCTCCCCGGGCTGCAGGTGGAGAACTGCTCCACTGTGGAGCTCCACGGCTGCAGGCCACAGCCTGCCTCACCATGGTCTTCATCATGGGCTGCAGGGGAATCTCTGCTCTGGTGCCTGGAGCCCCTCCTGCCCCTCCTTCTGCATGGACCTGGGTGTCTGCAGAGGTGTTCCTCTTGCCTTCTCACTCCTCTCTCCAGCTGTAATTGCTGTGCTGTTTTTTTTCCCCCTTCTTAACTATGTTATGGCAGAGGCGCTACCACTGTTGCTGACGGGCTCAGCCTTGGCCAGCTGTGGGTCCATCTTGGAGCTCTGTTGGACACAGGGGAAGCTTCTAGCAGCTTCTCACAGAAGCCACCCCTGCAGCCCCCTGCTACCAAAACCTTGCCACGCAAACCCAGTACAGCTTCCCATGTGCAATTTTGCTTCTTCTGCCTTTGTTAACTTTTGAGTTACTGTGGGGTTTTTTTGCTGTGTGGTTTTCTTAAAATTAATTAATGATCTTAGAGGTTCACATGCCATGCTCCATTGATCTGGAGTCTACCAGAGAATGGAATCACAGCCCAGGCAACAGCAATGCTAGTTCCCCTGAATACTGAATATCCAAAGCTGTCGTAGTTAATTGTGCGTTTCTTGGAAAGGATATCAAATATTACGGTTGAGGATTGCAGCCAATTTCAACTGTTAGGACTGGCTTGCAAAGGAAGTTAGAGGGAGGTTATGAGTTTATCAGTGTTCTGGCTACTCTACTAAAGCGCTGCAGGAGCCATACATACATTTGGCACTTTGTTTGCCTGTGGATGCCCCTAGTATGAGATACCCGATACCAGTTTGGTGCCCTGCTGGAAGAGTGACCGTGGGGCGACTCTGTGCAGGGCACTATAACTTGCAGCCCATCCTTGCACGCTCTAAGGCAAGCTCTCAGAGATGAGGATGCAACCCAGTATGCGGATGGAGGGAGATGGGCTGGGAACATAATTATATATTTCCCTACTGAAATCTTTTTCACCTTCATCTGAGTAATCTAGTCCTGGCATCTGTTAGAGACCGGTTATGGAAAAAGATGGTTTGGGGACATAATAAAGTCTTAACTTTTCTCTTGGCTTTTCTCACTGCCTCTCAGTTTCTTGGATGTGTGCTCCAGCTCTGAACCAGGAGGTCTGTTTCTTGAGTCTGGTGGTACAGGTTCATCTCAACGTTCATTCAGTTTCTAGCTTTTTATTTCAAGTAAAGGCAGGGATTTTGAAGCAGTGACACATAGCCACTAAGGACAGTATCATCATAGTGTCAGCTTTGGTTACTTCTGGTTATGCCTAAGAAGAGGTCTCTCTCTCCATCCTTCCTTCAAGTCAACTCTTCTTACAGACATCTTAGCACATACCTTTCATATACCTTGAATACCTGGTGTATACTGTTGTGTTCAGTAGTGCCTCAAATTTCAGATTTTCCTATTACATTGGTTAATATAATTTTCCATTTATGTAAGAAGCTTTTAATTAACTGTCTTGTCATGTTGTCATAAATACTTTTGCAGTCAAACATCAGTTACCCAGACTTTTGCAATCACAGAGAAGTTGCTCAGGACGCTTGTATTAGAAAATAGCACAAGACCTCCGTGGAGATACGTGGATGCACTTGGCCCTTGCGTGTGGACATTGTGTCCAGTGCAGCAAAGTAACAGGAAGCTCAAGACCAGGATGGGGGCTTCACACAACATTCACATGTAACATTTCTCTGGGACAACATGATAAATATCTCAGGACACTTAATACTGGAATGAGAATTTATTTTACTGTTTAACTTTGAAGCTGTAAGTTGTACTGATCATGAATGATTTTGCTGGTGTGAGGAAATTGGGTATAAATGGCAAGTAATTGTGTCACCAAGCAGCATGACTCATGACACCCCTCACAGCCATGAGAGGTCACAGTTCTGAGGCTGCCAGGCTTGGCAAGCACATCAAGTATCAGTTCAAGATTCAATGGCAGCTCTAACTATATGGTATTTTGGATTGCGAGGTTCTTATGGACCCTGCAGAGTGACTTTTTCCCCCTTACATGTATTTGTGAAAGATGAGACATTTGTGAAGGTGAAATTCAGTTCCAGTGGAGTGCAGGGGGTAAAAACAGCACTGGGAGGAGTTGAGGTCTTTGTTTCTGCTGCTGTTTGCTCAGTGGATATGAGCTGCTTTGCATCAGATGCCTGTGAACTGTGCGGTCCCGGCACAGCTCACCCCCATGACCGCTTTACTCTGTTGTCTCGTATGCCCTTTATGCGGCCCCTGCGCCTCGCGTCCCTTGGGTATTGTAATTGTGATGGCCCAGCTGCGAGTAGGTTTGATTGTACTCGGTTACAGAGGAAAGAGTTGGATTTTCACTGTTTAGAGTTAGACTTAATAAGCATGGGAGATTTTGTATATATTTTCATGCTTCTGTGTTGACAATTGCAGACCGGGGTTACCCAATAGGAAGTTTAATTTTGTAGTAGCTGTCAATGGCTTTGCCATCATCAAGACATGTGAAAATGTATTTTATAATAGGTGTATGTGTGATTCACAATACTCTTATTTTGGCCAACAGATTTCATGCCAGGGAAATACTGCAGAATATGCAAGTTATTGGTGTTTTTTTTTTGTTTTGGTTTTGGGGTTTTTTGGGGTTTTTTTTTTGGCTACAACTGGTATTTAGTGTTAGCATGCCTGGATACCTCCCTGAGGATTAATTTATCAAACACTAAATAAAACATGTCTTCTGACTGTTTTCTTTTTCCTAATGTTTATTTTCCATGCCAATAGAGACATTACTTTTTTAAACAGAAAGTGGACAGAAAGCAAGAAAAAGACTTAATAGGAGAAGAAAGATGCTAAAGAAATGAAGGATGGGGAGCCAGTCTATTGTGCACCAATCTATCACTTTCTCTTGGGAGAATACGGAAATTACTTGTCTATAAAATTCTCATTAGCCTAAAATAAGCAAAATCTCTTCTGGAATCTTATTAGGCAATGTCAAATTGAGTAATAAAGGCTTGTTTTTAATGAACTCCTGAGGACACTGGTTGAGCTTTAGCACTACTAAACTGTATCTTACAGTCAACTTCCCTATCTTCATGATACTGCTCTATTCTGGGGTGTCTGGGGAAGAAAAAAAGGCTCATTTAAAAATGTTACTGGATTTGGAAAGACAAATGGCTTCCTGATTGTCAACTTGTCCACATGCTAATAACAAAATCCGCTATAATTTGCATCTTTTGTTATTTCAGTCCAAGTCCATGTGAGGATGCTTGTTTTGGAAATAAATTCCTCTTTTAAATTAAATCAGCCAAAGGTTTGTTCATAATTTTTGAAACTAAGGTGCTCAAGCAAGGCACACTCAACACCGAAACAAAGTAACTATATTAGTAAATTAGAAGTGGTTTAACTATTTTATCATCATTTACTGTGCAGGAATGACTCAAGTTTAGAGGATCATTTTGCCTTTATGAGGTGACTAGGAGGTAATTAGCAGTTTCCACTGCATATACAATTGACCAACTTCAAAGTATTCAGTGGTTTGGATTGATTCAGATAAGCAACTTTCAGCCTGCATGTTTATCCAGGACTTATCTGAACTGTTTGTGTTGAAGTAGGTAATAGGAACAAAACCTAGAACTAACTGAAAGTTAATATTTTACATTAATAAAACACCAGCTGTTCTTAAAGAAAGAAGCAGGAAAGACTAAAAAATTAGGACACACTCCTTGACTGATATGAATCAGTCCATTAACTTCATTAAAACTGATATAGAGCCCTGTTATTTAACTTCCTTCCGTATGGACTATATGTCACGGGATCAAACTTACCTATTAATGTTGAATCTGTCACTTTTCCTGTACTCCTTAGAACGTTCTCAGGCTTTTTCAGTTCCCCTCTTGAAAACCTCCTTTGTAGCCCTTTCTTTTTAACGTTTTGTTTTAAGCACGTGTTCAGGCGGAAGTAAGTGGATGGCATTTAAGTAATTGTGCTAAGTTCTGAACTTTCTTGATTTATTCTTTTCTCCTGCTCTCCCTTTCAAATGGCAGATGGAGACAGTAAGTTAATGTAATAATATTTCAAAAGGGAATTAAAATGGAATTTAGGAACTTGAAGTATGTTCCGCCATACTCGGTTGTAGAAATTGGTATCAGGGATTTTTGATGCCTTTGGACATGAGATACTGTTTCCAAGCCAAGTATGATGGACCTGTAACCATGGATGATCTAGAATGGCTCAACTGAGTTGGTTGGGAGGTGGGTTTCAACTCAGCTTAATTTAGGTGAGGCTCATAAACTTCCATGCTGTGAATAGGTGGACTAGGAAAGTCTAGATATATGTTTGCAGGTGTCAGCTGAGAGATTTGTACATTGAAAGTGAGGTTCAGAAAAACTAGATGGTATGTGGGCTTTGTTTCCTTTTCCTTTTGAAGAGTGAGTGGTGGGTGTAGCTCTGGGGTGTGCAAAGGGCAGAGTGTCAGGGCACACCTCTGGTCAGGGACAGGTTAAAATCTCACCCGGAGATTGTGAAGCACTTCCTTTGTTGCCCTGTCTTCAGTTTGCCCGGCCTCCAGCTTTCCCCCAGCTCTCACCAAGCCTGCCTGTGTTACTGGCTAACTCTCCCCTTCCTTCGAGCTGCTTTCTTCAACTGAGTGTCTGATGAAATCCAGCTCCTCGTGTTGGTGCTTGCATGATGCTGCTCTGACTCCCTTATTCAAGCTGCTGGCCGGTGCCAAAGCTGAGGAGCAGTCTTAGTACCTCCAGTGCTTCTGCAGACTTTTCCATCCTGGTCTCCACTTCCCGATTTCCCTTTTGCTGCCTGCAAGCTCTTCCTGCCTGCTTCTGGCGTGCCCTCCCCCGGTGCTGCCTGCACCACATATCAGCGGCAGAAGTGGCGTGTGGGCAGGTGGAGTTCATCTCCCCCCTTGCTGCCTTCCACAGGGACAATGGCGGGTGCTGCAGGGCAAGAAGCTTTTGTAGCACAGCTTGGATATGCACTTCAAGCAAGAGCAGTGGTGACCACATGGACACACCACCTTCATGCTTTCTTGACCAGACTAATCCTTGAACTGAAAATTTCAGTTTAATGTGCACATCTGTACATGCAGATTAGCCCAGGGTCATTAGCTTTCTTACAGAGAAAACATTTTAAATTAAAGAACATAATTGGTGAGCAAATATGCAAGGTATTTTGCAGTTGTTAAGAGTTTCCAAGCTGGCCCTTGATTCTACATGGTGCTGAAGACACCAGACCCATCTGGTAAAACACTTACATGGATAATTTAACAACACAGCTCATTCCATCTTGAGTGTCAAGCACACATGTAAACTCTTTCTCGGACTGGGACCAGTATGCCAGTATGGCCTGAGCTTCTGCAGCTTGAGGATGCTAAAACGCATTGAACAGACTCTGCTATTCATCAGGGTTTGCAGTGGGCTGTAAGTGAGACTGTGCTACAAGATTAGCTTAGTGTTTTTCAGAATTGGACTTCAAAATGTGTAAGAGGAGCATAGGGCTTAATGTTCCTCTTTTGACATGTTGGTCTGTGTGTGTGAGAGCTAAGAGAGAACTGTATTTAATATGCTGAGAATTTGAACACTTCCTTATTATTCAAAATCACTTCACAGGGGCTTTGCTATATAAAAAAAGTGTGAGATTCAGATGTATGCTTTGTACCTTTCAGTATCTCTCAAAGATTAAATTATCACAGCCAGCTCTTAGACTATTGATCAACTCTTTTCAAAACTCCCTGTTTCGGCTTAGGTAAGTGAAATGGCACAGCATCTGCAAAACTCTCCTGTGTTACTCTGTACTTAGCCTGGAAAACTTTCCGAGTACTGCATATCCTGAAGTACAAATCTTCTGTTGTTTAAGAACATAACTAGAAGCAGTTAACACATTCGTAAATGATCTTTATATATCAGGTTTCCTTTAAATTTTGGGTTGAATTCAAAATGATTTTGTGGGCATATTAAGTTCCTCAGCAATTCAGAGCTGTGACCCTGAAGTTTTCTTATACACTGGGGTCAGTGATCTACTGGTGCAGGATTGATGACTTGTCTTTATTTTCAGAAGGGTGTAAAAAGTAGCCCAAAGCAATTTAGGACCATGCACCATGCACAGCAGAGAACGACTTAGAGGTAGAGTGTGGAAACAAAATGGTGCCATGGGCATTGTTTAACCGATGCCTGGTGTTTGTGTCTCGATGTACATGTCTGTGCTTCAAAGTCTCTAGCCAGACTCCTGTTGGTTTCATGGGCTCTTTGATCAAGTTCATTTTGGATAAAATAGTCTGGGAAAAAACCCTGAGAGTAGTAAATGGAAAATGGGCATTTTTCCTGCAGAAAAATGGAATGTGTGTTGCTTTTACTTTTTTTTTTTCAGAAACAGTCTAGCTTTCAAAAAAATTATTTTTTATTTGAAACAATTTTGCATTAATAAGCTAAATCTTTTAAAACAAATATTTTATTTCACTTAATAAGTTTTTTTCTAATTTTGCTTTTCTGGTGAGTTATTTTATTCTTTTCTTTGTGTTCCTTTTTGGTTTTCCCTTTTGCAAAATACCAGAAAACATTGAAAGAGTGGGAAGGAAAACTAGTAGGAACATGTAATAAAAAATGTGATGTTTTTTTTTTCCCCAAACAGCTTCAATGAAACTTCATTTTGCACAAAAAAAAAAAAAAAAAAAAAAAAAGGATGTGCCAATCCTGTGCACGGGCAAACCAACATATTTTCTGTTAACAGAGTTGTCAGATAACACACAAAGAAATATAAATCTAAACCCTGTGAGACTCCAAAATGTCTCCACTCAGATATTCACCACCCACACAGAAGAGCCTGATGGCTTTTAGTTGATGTGGGTGTTGATCCCTATTGTCATGAAAGCAAAAAAGTATAAAGGAGGGGTAGCTCTGTCGATGTTAGTGCATCTATGCTGAGCTGTGCTGGATGACAAGCTCTCCCAGGAGGGTTTGGTTAATGGATGAGGATAGCACAGCCAGGCTGGATGATGAAAATTTCCAGCTCTCCTCTTACCCTCTCTCCTCCCGCTCCCCACTCCAGTGCATGGGTGGCTGAGCAGCTTCCGGATGGACTGCAGAATAACCACCAACACCCATTTTTAGGTAAATTGCCACTGATTTCAGTTGGTCTTGAATGGAGTTTGGCCAGTCACACAGGAGAAGCAGATACCAGGGAGGAGTTCCTTCCAGCCCTCCCAGGGCACGATCCCTCTATCAGCCCCAGCTCTCAGCTCTTACCTCTTCTGTTAGCCCAGGGTGGAGGATGGGGCACATTTAGGATGCTTCTCTGTGATCCTCATCATTGCATTCAGCTGAACTGACATGCTTCTGCCTCCTCCTCTAGATTGCAGTTTTGGTGGAAATACATACAACAGCTCTATGAAATGGCATCTCCCCAGCAATCCCTGTGTGACATATCAGTGCCAGGTAAGGTTGTCATCAGCATCATGGTAATTGAGTCACGAGCTTTTCCCATGAAATTCTGAGCCTTTTTTTATCCAATCCAAATAACCTGAAATATTTTATACCCAAAGCACAATATGGACTTTGCATTTGAAGTAGTTTAAATCCACTCAGATGGGACCATCTATAACCAAGCATTCAGAAGGATAGGTCCTACATGACTTGACTATTGTGATACCCAAACATTGCTGAAGGAGAGGTATGCAGCCCTGCCATTTCCTGCTATCTTGACCTTGAAATAAGTCCTAATTTTTCAGCATGCTAAGCCTTTTCTGAGATACAAATTATTATTTTAGTAATTGGACACTTCTGTGTGTATGTGTCCATGGATTTTACCTGGGATGCTCTTTAAGACAAACCCACAACCAAATCTTCTTTTCCTGGGCTCCTGTGCTGTTAATACAGTGGTATTTTTCATAGCTTGCCTATCTGTAACCACAACATTTTTAAGATTGTCTATTTTCAGGCACAAACCAAGTAATTACGTAGGCAATTTTAGTTTCTGTCTGTGAACAGATTTGTGATTTTTGCTGATAGTTTGATGCAGTTTTAATAACAGCACTCAGGCAGCTACTAAGAATTGCAGCTGTTGGAAAGAGGAGACATGAATGAGTATGAAGAGCTTTTATAAATAAGAGAAAAGAATTTAAAGACTGTTCTCTTTTTCTGTGATTCTTCTGGTCTACAAAACCCATCCACATTTTTAACACAAGTACACTGAGAAGAATGAAATTGGAGTAGCAGTACTCTGTATCCTTGCACTCGATGAAAAGATACTCACAGCTTGAATTTAGATACTCTGATCACTATGAGCTACATGAAATAAGCAATTCTTTACTGCCTTTTTCAGTGTCTAAACGCAAAACCGGGTGATCCTGTTTACCCTAGACCCACACATTTAAAAAACAGGTTTCCCTTACCTCCAAATGCAAAGCTGCAAGTGGCAAAAAAAAATAACCTTTTGTGCACAGAGATTTTTTCAGGATGGCTCTTGAATTCTTGAACAAGAAGTATAGGAAATGTTAATTTACTAATACTTATCAGGCAAAGCATCAAAGATAAGCGTCTCCCCTCTACAGAACAAGATGCTTTTATCTACTTTCTGAGTATTTTTTCTCCAAGGGGAGAGGGACGAGAATGTCGTGTATCTGGCCTGTTTCCACCAGGGCTGCATGGCAGATTACTGAGGCTAAGGATTCCTGATAAAGCAGGATTCCTTTTCCTAAGAAGGTGCTTGGTTTCTTACCTGATGCATTTTAAGGCAAATCCTGTGTCTGGAGTCAGGGAGACTCAAGAGGATCTTTTGACTGTGGATTAACCTGAATCCTGATAACAGGCAACAGGTACAGAAAGAAAAGAGGTTTTAAAATCCAGAGCTCTGCAGCATGTGCTGGGCTTTAATTATACTACTAGTAAGTGTGAATTATTTGCTTCTTAAAGCAACCATACTAACAATGAATATGTCTGACCTGCTTCTTTTTCAGGAAGGAGTGATAGTAGAGTCAGAGGTCCAGTGTGTTGTTCATTGCAAAAACCCTTCCAAACTCATGGGAATGTGTTGTCCTGTGTGTCCAGGTGAGATTTCATGGGAAGATGTTGTTCCACATGGACAACTGTATTTCTAATGACAGCCATCATTACTTGAGAGGTTGCCTCTAATTTCTCCATTATACTTGACAAGCTACTAAAATGTGGGCTTGCGATGCACTAAATGCCACAAGAAGAGCATGCTTAATATTTTTTTTAGTAGAAGACATGCAGACTAGGGGATGCACAGGCAAATAGCCTGCGGCAATAGCCACATATGTATTTACATAGTTTTTCAGAGGGTCTGTCAGC
Organism: Phaethon lepturus; assembly: GCF_000687285.1. NCBI lineage: Eukaryota > Metazoa > Chordata > Aves > Phaethontiformes > Phaethontidae > Phaethon > Phaethon lepturus. Next base: position 13,138 of record NW_010532208.1, on the reverse strand, counting down.
TGGGTTTGTCTCGCTGATGAGTGGGATTTCATTAGGAGGGGAAGCGTAAGAGTAATCCTAAAGGAGGAGACTCACTTTTCTTTTTGAAGGGGAGTGGGAGTCATAGAATCTCTGGGTTGAAAGGGAACTTTTAAGGTCATCTAGGAATGGGTTGCCTTTGTGAAGCGCAGTGGTAAATTAACATGGTTTTATAGGCTAATTTGATTTTAACAGCAGTTTTGTAGGTAGGCATCGCTCCAGTTGTGATATAATGGGTTTGTTATATTATAATTTGTTACAATTTCTGCTAACATCTAATATAAACTCAGGAGTAAGAATGAGTAGTAAAAACCAAACAGTGTAGAAAAGTGTTTCAAAGCCATTTTTAATGGAAGTCCTGACTTAGCTTGGGCCTCATTGGTGCAAATTTATCTGCTGTAGAAGGATGCTTTCTTACCCCCAAAAGATAGTTGGGGGTTCTCAAAGCCTTTGTGAGGGCTTCTGAAGTGATTTGTATTAGAGAGGATGGTACAATTTACTTTTCATATTGTCCTATGTTGGGACATCTTATAGAGAAAAGGCAATGTACTATCCTGAGCTAAACTTATTCAAATGTTGTTTTCCAGGTTGTATATTTGAAGGGAGACATTACAATGAAGGAGAAGAATTTAGGCCTGAAGGAAATAAATGTACCAAGTGCTCTTGTATTGTAAGTATTTGCCTTTTGGCATTGTATCTCCCTGTATGAACTTCAAAAGGCACGTTATTATTGCCATAACAAAGCAAAAAAAAAGAAGGAATTCAACACTATTATGCATTCTTCTCTTGGAGTTCAGGTTTCTATTGAAAATTTTACTGCACTAAATGCATTATATCACTCATATTCTCTGTCTATCGTCTTTTTTGTGACCTCACACTTTGCACAGATAAAGCATGATATTCATGAGAGGGTCAATCTGTTAAATTAATGATGCTTTTTTTTGGTGATGGGATCATGCAGAGGGAGACAGAAAGATTTTGGGATTTCATCTATTGATCAACATTTATTAGATGTTCCCTTAAACTGATTTTTTGCAAGGATTCCTCTCAACTGTACATGACAAGGGCCTTTGCTCTGAATTACTGAGTGAAAGGATGAGGGTAGCCTCCTTAGGCTGCCCCAGGTGGATTTTGGCTTGACGCTTAATGAAAAGGTCATATCCTGGAATTTATCCTTGACTAGTAACAATACAGAGAGGAAGTAATAATTGCATCCTTTGGGTAATGAGCACAGGCTTCTCTTTCACTTCCATTAAGTTAAAAGATAATGCTGTATGAGCTGGGGCAGATAACTTTGACTTCATTGGTGTGATCTCAGAGACCAATAAAATGCAAAGTTCAAATCACTGCTTTTGTTGCAATCTGTGGGCTGGTTATCAGCAGAAAATGCAAGACCAGGGAAATTTACATTTCAGTAGAAAACTAAGAGTTTTGGCAGTACCAGACTCTGCTCTCCTGTATCATGAAAATAAAATAAAAAAGGGACAACAGAAGGATAGAATTCAAAATTAATATGTATTTATACATAGACACACACACATTTAATAAAGCTGCTGCAGAGAACTTGGACTATTTTAAGGGAGAAAATCCTGGTAATCTGCAAAATTAATTTATACTAAATCACTACCGCTACTGTGGATAATTAGGCTGCTCAAGTGTTTGGGGTTTTTTTTTTGTTCCCCACACCCCCAAAGTTTTAATCCTGTAGTAATGAAAATATGCTGTCACACATGTCATGATGATATACGCCATGGGCTCCTGCTCTGCTGAATGTCTCCTGTCCAGGCTGAGGAGCATTGCTCCCTCTGTGCTTAGGTCCCCCTCTCCCTTCAGCTTCAGCTGTAAAACTGTAGCTTTACACCCTGGCTTTCCCTAGTCATGTTCCTCAGAGGAAAGCAGGTCTGAATGGTTGAGAAGTCTGTGGAGAGTGCTGGAGTCTTCATGGGCTGTGCTTTGCTCTTTCTTAAGTACTGTACAGATATTGTCTACTGCCCAGTTGTTGGTGTGCCAATATCTCCTTGATCAGCTTTCTTTTGTTCACTAAATAGCAAAGGCAACTGTGCCAAGAAGATCACGGGTGTGTGCGTATGTGTATCTGGGGGAGAAAAGATAAAGAAATACAGGTTGTATAGGGTGACTCCTGAGGGTCTTTCCTTGACAGTTACCAGTCCCAGGTAAGTTATAGAAGGAAATGCATCTGCTACTGATAGTAAGAGATTTAAAGCCTCAAGCAAGAGGCTTAACGGTCCCTTCCGAGAAAGGCGGTCTGGCAGTTTTGAACGTTAATGACATCTGTACAAAATGTCCAGCTGAATCTTACTGACAGCAAAAGAAACACTGTCTGTGCCGCACCTGACCTTCCTTCCTTCTCTCTCTGCAATGACTTTTTTTACTGCTTCTTGCCCATTTTCTTCAGAATTTGGGCCCATGCTAATTCCTACGTAATTTCAATTTGAAACAAATACCAGGGGCATCCTCAGGGTTGTGATAGTGCTTTTCTGCCCGCTTTGCATCCCTTCCTTTTGGGGAATGGGTCCCCGGTGAATGTCTTATCTAAGCAGTTGGTGGATGTCTTCTTTAAAGATGCCTATCTAGTCATGTGATGTGATGTGATGGGAACAGGCTTGTGTGTGATGTGCTGTAAATTGTGCTGGCTTTAATAGATAGCTTTAAAAGGTAGCTCCTCACTCCGAATCTGGGATTTGAGATTGTAACTATTTTGTGAGTCTTTTGTGGAAACATGGCAGAGGAAGTGGCACAAATTATTGCCAAGATATTATGGCAGGGGTGGTGGTGTAAGGATTCAAGACGCCTTCACTTCAGGATGAATTCTGCATTTTACTTGGAAGCAAGCTTTTCTAAGAGTGGATTATTCTGGACTCCATAGGCCATGACTGTCCTGGGGGTTGCTCAGACTGGGACTGTGGGCAGCGTTGAACAGGAAGAAAGTAAGGAGGGATGGCTGGGTTTTTTTTTTGTTTCCCAGAGAGATGTAGGGCTGTCCTGCACTCACTAAATGTATTAAAATGAGGAATTACTTACAAAAAAGGAAATTTACATTTGCAAAATGATGCACTCAAAAGTCAGCAAGCCTGGACTGTCGGGCCCAGTCTTTGGAAAACTCTTTGTAGTAGTTCAAGTTTGTGCTATTTTCAGCTCAAAACAGTGCCTACTAGATGCTATTGAGCTCCGAAAGAATGCAAAATTGTTAAGATTTTTTGTTGTTGTTTTTAACATGCATTGCTTGTGCAAATGAGGACAAAGTGGGGATCTTGGAAGTTGGGGAACCCCATGGCAGCAGAGCAGACTGGCCGATTGCAGGGCTTCCCTTGTGTTCCTCAGCTCTGAAGGGTAGGGACAGCAATGGCACGGCTACGCGTGGGCGATTCACTCGGCCCTTACCCAACATGCGCTCAACTCATTAATATGGTTTCTGCTTAACACCACTTGTGGTTCTAGTTATTGTCTACTGAAAACCGGACCAAACCCACCAACCTTGTTTCATGGAGGTCACCAAAACAACCCATTAGCTGACAACTTCTGGGTTGCTACCGAGCCAGGCCGCGCTCGCGGCGGTGAGGTGGAGATGAAAGGCCCTGTATTCCGTTACCGCTCTCCTGAGCAAGCCGCTCCTTGGGGCGACTAAGATTTCTTGCTGAAAATGAAAATGTATCACCTCTCACTCAATGCATATTGCCTGTCAGGAGCAAACGAGCCGGCTTTTAATGACTCGGTTTCTCTGGGGAGAGGCATTTGTGTAAGAAAGGTGGACGGGATAATAGGGATCTCCTCGCGCCCCGGCTGAAACCCAGCTGTCTCGCAATAATTCATCTGTCTGGCTTGTTCCTGCTTTTTGTGATAGGCCGGCGGCCTGTTCTAGAGAAACCTTGGATATTTTCCCTACCATAAGCACCTACTTAAATGAAGGACTGGCTGCTTTAATCAAGTGTTATTTCTCAGATGCTACTTTTATGAGGTCGAGAGTGTGTTTCTGCTTGCACAGTGAGAGCACTTGGCTTACATGTTTCCTTTCCTACAGCCTGCATTAAAATAGTCAGACTGTGATTATCTTAAATGTTTTCATTTTCTCTTTTGATGTAGCATGTTTGGGGGGGGGAAAAAAAGTGGAGGGGGAAGGAGAGAGAGCCAGGGAGGGAGGAGAGGAGGTTTGGCAGGAAAGTGACCTTGCGTGAGAGTGGTAACCATGGAGAAGCTTATCTTTAAATGGTAGTATCCAATCTCATAACTAGCCCCTTTTGACTCACACCACTGTTACCCAGACCATGGGCGCTGCGCGTTTCGGCATGCGAGGCATGCGGCGGTACGAGGTACCACCATGCTGAGAGCACACAGCACTATGGAGACGCCCCAGCCCAGGACCCGTCTTCCTCCACACCCCCGGGGGGAGAAGGGGAGCGGACCCGCTTGGGAAACAGTTGGAGGCTGGATTACGGCATTGCTGGGATGGCTGAGGGCTGGGAGTGGGAAGGGTCACGCTGTCTGTCTGTCCTGCAGGGAGGCACGTCACGGGGATGACCATCGGCAGAGTGGTCTCACACGTTTTGTCCCCAAGCAGCATTGTTTCACAAAAGGAGTGCTGGCCTCTTAGCTGCTCTTCCAAAACAACTTGAAGCGAGTGAAACCCAAATGGCTGGAAGCAGAGCATGGGGATTGGGGGCCCTTGCAGAGCTGAATTTGAAAGCTGCCTCTGCTTGATCTCCTTTTTATTGTCGGGGGCTTTTACACCGCTGCTCAGGCATGCTCGGAGGGACTCAAGACGCACACAGCTCCTGGTCTGCAGGTGTACTTGTGGGTCTGTGCAGGAAATGTCCTGTCACTTATGTTCCTGAGTGCTAGGGTGCAAAAACTGCATAATGAAAGTTTTGCACAGAGAAAAGGAAATCGCACCGAGAAAATCTGTTCCTAAATCAATGAGTAACAGGCATTGCAACTGTGATAAGTAAAGAGAAACTACATATGTTAGTGTTTTGGACACTGAGGGTGGAATTCATCTTGACTAGCTGCAGCCATTCAGGAGTAATGTGTCTGGTCTGAACTACTTATCTGGCCTCCTCTTCAGTTAATGGAGAGAGAGAGAGAGAGAGAGGTGGGATGGATTACTCTCTGCAGATGCCTATCTTCGTCCACTAACTACAGAGGAAGCCTGCCCGGCTCCCTGGCCTCTGAGATGGCTGAAGATAGCTGAGATGGATCCCGCCCCTGCAGTCAGCTGGGTGATAAAGCACCCTTATACTGTTTTAAAGGCTTGGCCTTAACAGATATTGGGAGCTGCCGAAATACATTTCCACCACAACAGATGGTGGGGGAGTTACTCCAGTCTACTGGGAAACTCAGGGGAACACACAATTAAACGTATCCTCAGTGAAGGCTGGTAGCAGAAGCTATGTCCAAATTCAAATTTCCATTCTCAGTACAGTGAAAAATGCCAATCTTCCCAAATTTCCAGGTACTCCAGCTGCTTTGATTCAGCTCCAAACTCTAGCAGACACTGTCTGCCCCCACTTCAGGGCTAAGAAATGGTGACAGAGTTGTATTCAGGGGTGGAAAAGCCAAGAGTTGGTCTTTCGATAGGAGGAATGTTCACTTTCTCAAAGTTAGTGACATAAATAGAAGTGGTTGGCTTACAGGTGGATGCAAATGGAGAGCAGCAAGCATTCAGATGTGGAGGGGTGCTCACTGTGTCTCTCTGGGAACCCCTCATAAGTTTGTCTGCAGATCTTTTGCAAGGCCAGAAAGTTTGATTTTCTGACTAGCCTATTAAGAACACAATCTTCCAAGTAGGTGAAGAAGTAAGGCTGTGCAGGTAGGTGTGGAAGAGCAAGGACTTGGTATGTACTGAACTTCAGCAAGAAAAATAATGCGGCACGGAGACATAGACAGTGCCCTGTTATTTATTCTTTCTTTACCTGATTTTCTTCAGGCTTCAGAAAGTATATCCACTTCCATGGGGATTGTACACTACATGTGCCATGTCTGAAATATTAAATTACCTTAATTTTGGAAATATCAAAGCTCAAAAAAAAAAAAAAGCTTGGACATAAAAAAAATTATTAGAAAGCAATGTGAGGTTTTTTCCTTTTCTCTCACTGACATGCATAGCCATTTTTAATCTTTCCTTTGATTTCTCTCAAAAAATGCAAACATTTTGTCAAAAAATATGTATTTGAGAAAATGTTAAAATAATCTTAATAAAAGTCATGGAGTAAAGTTAAAAATAAAATTAATCACAGTTTTTATGAAATACAAGTGAACTCTGGAATAGCAATGCAAGTGGGCACAGTTCAGTGTAATTATTCAGTGTAAATGATTTGTGTTCATAAGCACTTCAAATCTCAGACTTTAGAAAGCATCTTTCTGTGACAAGGTCTCATTTCCTCCCTCTGTGGATACTTGAATTTCATCCTACATCTCTCCTACCTGCAGAACTTCATAGCTCACCTAGTCTGTGTTCCCAGCTCAGGCTGCAGCAACGCTTTGCCATACTTTTGTTGAGGATCGAAGGAGTCTTTCTGTGCAGCAAGAGACTGTGCCCAGTTTGGGCACATTTGGGAGCAGAGTTATTGAGCAGCTTCTTGAAGATCTAAATGACTCTTTAAGGATTGTGGGCCCAGAACACACAGCATCCTTCTCATATCTCTTCCTTCTTCAGAGCCTTTTTCTTGCCCCTCCTACCCTTCAGGTTTCAGTTCAAATTTACCTTCCATGCTTCAGCATGGTCCATGCTCCTCTGGGTGTGCAGTCAGAGGGGTCTACCTACAGCTGTCCTTCCTTCTTCGCCATTATTTCACATAGGTGGCACTACCCAGTTAGTATTTCTGAGATGGCATCTATGGCCACCAAAGATGAGTGCTTTATATCATAAGGATGTGTATTCCTGTCCCCAAGAGAAGAGAGTGTGGAAGACAAATGTGAACAAAGATCAAGGTGTGATTTGGCAGATCTCTGTGGGGGATTTTTTACTTCTGGAAAAGGAGGGTGGAAACACTGAGGAATTGGAGGAAGGGCCCTTTATAAGGCTCTTGTTTAGACAGAGACTGTCTTTCCAGTTTGGTGATCGCAGATCGTATTGTGGTAATTAATGAATGAAGTGATACTAGAAGCCATGAAAGAGTTAAGACTTCCTGGGTACCTGAGGGGCCTAAGTAAATGTTGATTAACAACAGCACCTGACTGCACATTACATGAACAATCTATTGCAGTACAGAGAAGAAGTGTGCAGGACTTCTTATCATTTAAAGGAAATGAATGGACAGAGCAGGATGGATTTTGCACTCCTAAAGCATATAAAAAAAAAAAGTTGACCAATTTTACATGATGGTAATAAAGGCTCATACCTTGAGTGTAGGTTGCTGTCATTCTTCAGAGCAAAGGAAGAGCCTATACTGTCAGGTGTCTGTCCTCTGCCTCATTAAACTTTTCCTGATTGATTGTTCTTATTGACAAAGAAGAATTAAGTTCAGACTTTAACAATAAAGGACAGCTGTTAACAGGCAGCCTCTGATGAGGAGACTATTTTTTATTGGCATTGGGCTGCCATGAAGACTGCAAACATCTCTGCTACAACTCACTCCTTGCAAAGGCAAGGAACTATCTTGGAGGGAAAACAAAACAGTAAGATGGCAGAATACAAAGAACCTGGTTAAAGTAAGCAAACAAACAAACAAAAAAAGAACCTGCTGGTCATCAGGGGATGAAAGGGTTGCACGTGGTTTCAGAAGTGCCTGGCGAAGACAAAGGTTTTATGTGAGACGGCTGTAGCACTTCTTGTGAGTGGCTTCAAGTGGGAATGCATGTGGCATCTCGTGGGAACGCTTGTGTGCAGAATCGATTTGAGTCTAAAAGATTCCCACAAGTTGTGGTAGGAAGCAGTAAAAGCAATAGCTTGTCAATTAACAGGGCCTTTGTTTGCCAAACATTTTATGGAGAGTCCAAGACCCTTCTGGGTGGTGTTACAATGAAGGAAAGGCTGAGAAGAATACGAGTGCTTGGCTTTCATGTTTGTCACCCTTTCAGTTTAAATAAACTTGGATGTCACAGGTTTGGAGGTTGTTATTGGATAACAATAGTTAATGATTTTAAACTTGTACACAGCCTCCTGTGTCCTCAGACAAAACATTTTAGTACACACAATCCTGCTAAACGAATTGACACGAGAGCTTAATTAACTACATAACATCTACTTGTTTTCCTCCCTCTGATTTTCAAAAGAAAAAAAAAAGATTGGAGACAATACATTGTTACATGTGTGGCTTTGGGGTTCCCCCCCCTTATAAGTCTGACCTCTGTATCACTTCGGGTACTGTATTTTTTTTGGTTAATTGTGCTGTAGCTGTTGACTTTGCTCATATTTAATGTCTTTTGTAGAAGATATAAAGTGAAACTTGGGATCATTACGTTTAAATTGCTGTTCAGCCCTAGTGTGATTGCCAAATTCCATCTTGACTTGCTACCGGTCTGCCTAAATTCTCCTTGCTCTTTCCACTGCATTCGGCAACATTGCTTTTGTTCTCTGTCCTGGATGCATTTTGTGTTGATAAGGGAGCAGGTTTCCAGCCCTGCCTGATAAACTATTCTCCAACTGGGATATAAGATAAGTTAACATTTCTTACAACAAACCAGTCATATAAAAAGTCTAGTCAAAGCTCCTTGGATTCCATCAACTTTTTAAATGTTAATGAATATTTTTTATTACTTTTGTTGCCTTATTTGATGATGAGAGACAAATGGGTTGGATAGTCAAGGGGAGGAGAATGATACCCAGCAAATTATTTTCAGGATTGTGACAGGCTGTAACTTTTTTATACAACTCATCCTCTTAGGCTGAGAGCAGGATAGGCAGATAATTCTTTGGCTGTCAAAATAGACATGGGAGACAGAAAAGAAAAAAAAGTGCTTTGAGACATGACAGTGATTTACTTATTCTGCCTTTAAGCTGTCAAAAATAAAATTTTACTAGAAGCCAAACTATCATAACATCTTTGGCACTCTGCTGTGGGTGGGTACATCGATCTGAAGGAAAGATGCAGAAATCCTTGCAGGCAACTCGGGCTTAAGAGTCAGCAGCAGAACGTAAGGCCCCAGCTTCCACTGTAGGTGCTTGAATATGAAAGGTGAGTCCTTAAAAATGCTTTCTAACTCTAGTGATAGAAATTGCCTGGACATCTTAACTTTCTTCCAGGAAGTTGCGATCCCATGATACCTAAACTTCTGTCCCAAACATGACTAGAACACCATTAAACTTGGCAGTCCCAAGCTTCATTGAAAACCCAAGAAGTTTTCAGCTCTCTGCCAGAAGCTTTGTAACGAAGCATTGAGATTTTCCACAGAAAGCAGATGGGGGTGGGGGTGAGGGTGTTAATTTTTTTTTTTTTAAACTAAAGTATAGCAGCATTACTCAATATTTTGTGCTAAAATCATTGAGATGGAAATTTCTTTATTGGCCCTACTTGGGTGTCAGAGCCAATGCAATTGAAAGTGTGAAATCCAGATTTCCAGCAGGCTCAGATCAGATGTTTGAGACGTCTAAGCCCAAAAGGATTTGAGTAGCTTGTACGCTTTGTGTGGTTTCTTTTCTCTTTTTTCTTTTCTTTCTCCAGAACACAGCACCAGGAGTTTTCTGAGAGTAGGACAGAAGCTAATGTGCCCTTGCCAATAGTATCTTTCTTCAGAGGAAAAAAAACAGAGCTGGCCTCAGCTCCGAGAGCATAACAATGAGGAGAGCCTTGTTCCTTTTACCATCCTCTGCCTTGCACCCAAATATTCAACATGCTGAACAAAAATTTGAAAATGAGACAACGTATGTGAAAATAATTAATTCCAAGAAGTCTAGGGATTTTGTGCTTTTCAGTGCTCAGTCTGTTCTCTGCCCCCTCTCCTAGTTGCAGCATAACTTTCCTTCTCCTGGATGTGGCTGAATAGCGATTCTTCCTAGCAATCTCAGTTGCTGATGCGTTATTTATTCTTTCAGCAGCCAGCTGAACTGCCGTGCTCTCTGCCTTTTGAGGTCAGTTTTTTTAATTCCCCAAGGTTCCTGCAATTACCATTCCTCCCCATCTCGGTTTTTTTAGTGCTGCACTTAAGCAAGTATGGGTATGTACATGTCTGGGACCATGCAGGGAGGGAAAATCCTATGTTTATTATGCACTATGCACTGTTCTTTGTAGTTGACGTGCACATGTGAAATCTCTCATCAGTAATACTTGCACAGCATTGTTATTATGACTTTTTCTTTTTGACTGTGAACCTGATTCTAACACAGTGAGCATTTTATAAAGCAGCTAAATGGGAATAGGACCCGTAAAAGTTGGCACCTGGTGGAAACCAAGCCAGGGAGGCATTTTCTTTCCCCGTGGTGTTGTTACATGCCTCGTGGTCAGCAGTAATATCTCTGCCTCCTGAAGTGTGGGCGGTGGGGTTTTACGCTGTGTTCAAATGGGCATCACTTGAAGCATTAACATTTATGGTGTTTGGAGGACACATTCTTGCTTTCTGAGTATTTGCTGCAGCAGAGGTAACAGCAAGGAATTATATAAAATGAGTAAGTGACAGGCTAATTTGAGGGTCAAGGGGGATGGAGAGAGAAGAAGCATGCTTGTACATCCACAGAAATATCGTCAACCTGTGTAGCACATTTGCTGTTGTTCCTCTGAGACTGTTTTTGCAGTATTTCTTGGAGTCAGGCAAGCAACTAATAAGGATACTATTAATACATCTAATGACTGAAAGTGTTTTTTGCAGTTTTCATAATGAGTGTCTGTGTTTCTATTTCTAAATATCTTATCTGGCTGCTTCTCATTGCTGTCAGTCTCTGGGAAATCTTATATCAGACTTTCTTCAAACTTACAGAAAGCAATGGTGGCAAAGTTCCCAAATCAGACTTGAATTTTGCTTGCTTGTTGCCTGATACTGCTCTTCAGACTTTAGTGAGTAGGCCGGTATACTCTGATTATAACAAATTTTTGATTACTCTTGGATTTTTGATATAGGGCAATGGGTTTCAAAGAGAGAGGGTGTTTCCTTCTCAGGATGTGACAAGGTTTAGCAGAGGAAAGCCAAGTCATGCTTAGGGAGTAATCTTTTCCTTCATGATGTAGTGGCTGCAAAACAATGTGTAAAGCATACGGTGCTATGAAAGGGAGCAAGCAGGGCTCAAACTCACTGAGATTCTGGAGCTGCTACAGCAAGGCAACGTGCCAGCTTCCCCATGAAAACCCAGGGGTATCCATAGTACAGAGATAAAAATCTGCAATTTCCAGCTCCCCACAAATTCCTTCATCTCTCCTTCATTTTGAAGTCTATCTTTTTCTAAATGCTTATGTTTATTGAAGTGGGGAAGCATGCATAAGATGTGTCCTGGAAGTGGGCAGATAAAAGCAAAGGCAAAAAAAGAATTCATAATTTCTGGTGTACAGGATTTATACCGTATTTGTGCTCTTGCAAGCAAAGTAAACCAGTCATACTGGGAGTAGGAGCTTTAAGCCAATATCACAAAAATAATTTCTAAAATCTCATTTGAAATTCATATCAACCTTTATCAGATGGAAGACTTTCTCCTAGGGATGACACTTGCCCACGGAAGGAAAACTAAAATAAAATGCAGCATACCACACATGCCTAGTCAGAATATCCTGAAATATTCATATCTAGAATGCCAACAAGCATACTTGTGGTTCAACTGCAGAATAAATAACAATATTACTAATTAAAAATTATTTAAGCATAATCTCTGGATAATGTATAATATCGAATGTATTAAACTCTGCTTCCCCGTCTCCCCAATGCTGAACAGTAATTTGGATAATATTTAGTCTTCTATAATAGCTTGCAAAATTACTGGTTTAATAAATCAGAATCAATATGTTGAAAATGTGTAGGAGTGTGACAATTTGTCTTCAACAGCCAGAACACCAGAATGAAGATGTGTCAACCCTATGAAATATTATCAAGATGTTTCTCTCCGGTCTGTTGACAGAAATTAAATTGGTTTGTTGTTGGGTTTTTGTTTTTTGGTGTTTTTTTTTTTTTTTTTTTGAGGACTCAGAGTTTCAACATTTCAGTGCAGAAAGGGAAGCAGTGAAAAGAAACAGCATGGAAATTTGCAAACATTGTACCTGATGATTGTGCTCTTATTTTTGTCTTTCTGTTCCCAAATCTAAACGGCCTCAAATAAGATAGTGCTGAATACCACCGCCTCACAGTCAAGAGAGAAAGTCTTAACAGCGCAGGCTTTGAAACCCTGGCCCTAGGGAAGAAGTTTGTTCTAGCCCTTTTAAACCCAATTTCACTTAGACTCGATGTCTCCTCCTTTTATCTGAGTTAAACAATGCTGAACTTAAAAGGTTACAAATATTAAAATGAATGTGGTTTTCTATGATAAAGTTGAGATAACTTTGCTCGTGAAAATGGAATCTGGGAACTGGGTGGGGTGGGATAAAAATGAGAAATAATTATGTCCACTGCATAGTTTTATCACCTATTGCTAGAATGTTGTCAAAACAGCAGACTGCTGTATTTGGAGATTGCTATGTGCTATCTCTAAATTTTGAAAAACAAAGTTGTTTTTCATGTAATCCTGCATGACCCATGATTTCTTGGTTTAATTAGGTTCATTTCAGTGGTGTGAGCTCAGGGATAGATTGAGTTCTGCATTTGTAACTTACTGTTTTGGTACTCAAAAGCTAATACCGGCATACTTTACAGTAACATCTTGCATAACGGCTTGGAAGCCAAATGGAAAAATTTAGTCTAAATGGATTGTTTTGCCATATTGCAAAAAAGTAATATGATGGGCGGGTTGGGGGAGAGATGGCTTTTTTTTTTTCTTTAACTGTAACTTCCCCAGTGAAATGGAAAAAGTAGTGTGTGTACTGCTGTATGCGTAGGTGAGCGTGTGTGTTTGGATGCATTTGTGTTTTGCGTGTGGGCTGCTGTGTGCACGTGTGTGTGTTTGTGTGAGTGCATGTATTTTGTGCACCAGCGCTTATGTGTTTGTGTTGGTGTGTGTGTGCGCACTCAGGTTTGTGCATGTCTCGATGTCCTTGTCTGCGTGGCCCTGAGTGTCCATCCCCGCGTGTCCTCACGTACCCCAGTGGGTGCGTGC